>NC_084794.1:1860833-2170138 GCF_963169125.1 Humulus lupulus | reverse complement strand
TGAATGATTTATAACTATATATGTTTTGGTACCAAACAAAAGTCGGTCATTATTGGTTCCATAAATGGACATAATATAGTTTAGTCAACATTGACATAATGAGTCCTTATATCTGTCTATTAATTCACCATATGGCCTTCTATATTAGTGTTACTACAATTGTAAAACCTACCAATCAATCACAATGATGACACATAGTAATGCTTTATGTTATGTGGACAGTGGTTGTCTTTCTCTTAAGATTTGTTTTTGGAGTATCATTACTAGGATGCTAATCTGATCTAATTATCTATTGAATGTTGAATTTTTATAATTGATTCAATCTAATTAATTTATCTCAACTGATCCAATTATTCATTAGATTGGATCAGTTTTATTCATTAGATGTGTCTCATTGATTATATATTTGATGAGAATGGATCATTTAATATTTTTGATTGATCAGTTGTAATTGGATCGGTCGATTCTTATTGGATTGAACTACACATATTATCACCATTCTATAAATGTAGGCTTGTGTTTTTTCCCATTATCTGTTTGGACTTTGTGTTTTGATAAATTACTTTTTGAACCCTGTGTTTTTTAAAATGGTTAAAATAGAACCCTAAACTCAATTTTGATGAAGAAAAAATTTAATATAACAACACAGTTTTTAAGTATAATGATTTTATTTGTGTTCTGAATTGTTAGTTTGACAAATTATTTGTGATTTTAGTTGAGAAAACATTGACCAAAATCAGATTTAGGGTTCTATTTTAACCATTTTACAAAATATAGGGTCTAAAAAATAATTTATCAAAATACAGAGTCTAAATAGATAATAAAAAAAAATACAGGTCCAAAAAAATATAAACACGTAAATATATATAAAAGTATTGGCAATTTTTTTTTTAGAAATATATTTGTGATGTAAATGAACTACACGTTTTTTCCCCCCTTTTTTTGGGCGGTGGTTGTACATATTTTCCATGTTCTCAGCTAATTTTACAATTTTAGGTGTTTAGTAGTGGCTTAAGTTTTAAAAATACTTTTTTTTTTCAATAAGTAAAATTTATGATAAGTTGGAACTAAATATGTTTAAATTTAGAATGAGTGGTGGTGGCGATACTAAATTTGCTTTAATAAAAAACAGTTGTTTCGAATGGTCTCAATCAATCTGACCAAAAAAAAAGGAAAAAAGAAAAAATGGTCTTAATGAAAAATAAAATAAAAAACAAATGTATTGGCTTGTCTCCAATGCTAAGATTGAATCCTCATAGGTAGAGTTTGGTTTAGATGAAATGAAATATTTTTGCAAGAAACCTTAAGAGAGGACCCCTCATTTCATTTGGTATTAAATTAAAATTTATTTCCCAATTCACCCTTTCCTTAAAATATTTATTAAACAAAATCTATTAAACCTAATTTGTCAAATAATTATTATTAATGCTAATGAAATAATCTATTTAGCATATTGTATAGGATAATTTTTTGGTAGGAGCATAGAAAATATCCCTACTTGAGGGGCGTTTTTTATTTCTGGTATTTTGAAAAATTATAATCCAATTTACTTTCATGATAGTATATATTATAATTATAGCAAATATCCCATTAATTTTCAGAAAATTCTGAAAATTTATAACTCACAAATCAGAGTTTAAATAGTCAATTGTATGTGTGACTAAATTTTTTTATACGCGTGGAAAATAAACAGTTTGAATTCTAATTTGAATATGGTAAATCATTCAAAATTTTATAAAAATTGGTAGGATGTCTGCTATAATTATAAAATACATAATTACGAAAAAATAATTAAGTTATAATTTTTCTAAATATCAAAAATAAAAAATCACCCTATTGTAGGGGGGAGGCATTTCCTATGCTCCTATGTAGAATTATCCTATTGTATAATTACTAGTACTTATTATTTTTTATGGGAACCTAATAATAAGGCTTAAGAATTATAGCTACAAAGAAAAAAAAAATAAATGAAATAATAGAATTTATTATTATTGGTTGTGTTTGATAAAATTTTTGTTTTTGAATTTTTTAAACACAAAAATAGAAATATTATTTTTATTTTTGTTTTTCATTTTAAAAAAATAAAAATATGTTTGATAACTATTTTTGTTTTTTGTTTTTAAAAATAAAAAATAAAAAATTCGTTTGATAACTTTTATTTTTATGTTTTGTTTAGCAATATACAATGAGGTGATGAGAAAAAAAAAAACTAAAAGTTGAAAACAATTTAAAAAAAAATTTTAAGTGAAAATTTTCTATTTTTAAAATTTTAAAAAATAAAATATAAAAATAGAGTTACTGAACAATATTTTATATTTAATTATCAAATTTTTAATTAATTAAATAAATAACTGTTTTTTTAATAGTTACGGCACCATTATTATTTCTTTCTCTGAAAAGGGTTGTGCCCGTACGTAACGTGTACATGGACACACATAACAACACAGAAAAATCTTACACAAAAATATACATAAAATAACGAAGATGGCATAAATGTAAAAATATGAAAAGGTGGTGTCTTTTCTACAAGAAAGTCTTTTTAATGGGGTTTTTCGTTCTCTCTCTCACGCCCAACATTGCCTACTTTGGTTGCTTCTGTCTTCTTCTCTATTAATTATCTCCCTCGCTGTGCCTCTCTCTCTCTCTCTCTCTCTGCTTTTCTTCTTCCTCTTCTTTGCTTTGCTAAGCTCATATCATATAATCATACACATATATTATCACATACATTGATTCCCAGAGAATTACAAGAGAAAGGACGAGTCTTTAAGGATCAAAGCAATGGCTCTCAGGCTTAGCTCCATGATCAACTTCCCAGCTCACAACGTCTCCTCTAAGCCCCACAATCTCAGATCTCCCAGGCCCTGCATGGCCTCCACTCTCCACTCCATTTCTAAGTCAGTATTGATCTTTTTTCAACTTTTCCAATGCGTTTTCTTTATGATGATAAATCTTGGGTCTTTTTTTTTGTTTTGGATTTTATTCTTATTTGCTTACTTGTAACATTACCACATTAGAAAAGATGAGGTTTTTCTTCCTTCTTCAGCTGATTTTTTGATCTGGGTCATTGGTTTTTTATGCTAATCGAGCTTAATTTGGGATTTAATCTAATGGGGTTGTTTGATTTTCTGTTTCCATTGTTTTGGTCGATTTAAGGGTGTGTTTTTTGTTTTTAATTTTGAAAAGGGTGTTTTTCATTTTGTTTAACAATCTCGTTGAGATTGTTGTGTATTTGGTGAAAGCATTGGGATTTATGTTTGGTCGGCGGATACCGCACATGTGTTGCATGTCTTTTCTTGATGACGATATCATGTATGGATTTTTCTATGTACAAGTTTCTGTCATTTTGTTTGATAACCACTTGGATTGGATTTGTTTTTATATTGATTTTATTAGGAAGGATGCAGCTGGCCGTGGCCTGCGGCCTGCTTTTGAGTTTTTCTTGGTTTTTTCGCTGCATGCAGAGATTTTTATTTGATGTCGGTTACTCTGCTTGAAACGTCATTTTAATGTTATTTTTTTTTACTGTTTTCATGGTGTTGAAGCTGGAGAGTGATGTCCCTGTTATGAGTTTTTTTTATTTCATCTGTGATCTAAAATATTATGCTTGTGGAGTTGTATATTTGTTCCATATGCTGCTGTGTTTTTTTGTTTTCGTTTTCTTTTGTATTTTCCATTAGTTGAGAATCAGGCCTGAGTTTTTTGGATTGTTGTTGGAACTAAGACCGACCTGCGTGTTGGTAAAGTGTTGTAACAATGTAAATGATTAGTTAAGATGTCTGTCAAAGTTTAAGAGGGGTTTTTCTTGTCTTCATTTGTGTTTTCTTTTCTAAGATATATATATATATACATACATACGTATATATGTACATGTTGTATAGTTTTTTTTACACTGCATAAAATCTGTCACTCTAATTTCCTTTTACTAGAGCTTTTGCAATTTTTCTCTCTTCTAAACTTGTATTTGGTGACCTCTAGCAGCCTAGTGTTTTGTGTTTTAATTAACTGTATGTCTTAGTTGATTATTTTGATTACGGTTTTTTTGGTTGCTGAGATTGTGTGAAGAGTTTTTCAAACGTGTTTCTATCTGATATGATATCTCTTTTTTTTTTCTTCAATCAGTTAACAGTATTTCTTGTTCTTTAGCTAGCTACCTTTAGTGTTGGTTACGCATTTGTACTGCCATGAGCAACAATTGTAGTTTAGGTGTATACTATACATATATGTAGTTACTGCCTTACAGGAAGACTATTTGGTACCATGAGTGACAATTAGTTTTGACTTCTCTATTCATCGTCTGGTGGTGGTTGGTCAAGTTTGGTCTTATTTATTCTTTGGTGGGCATACTTAGATACAAGAAAACTTGCATACGAAATCTATCTATGTCTTTAGTTACTACTTATTTTGTCAGTCAAATCAATAATATAAGACTAATTCTGTCGACAAATTTTTTTATTTTAATAATTCCATTCTCAAGACTTTTGACCAATAACATGGTTTCTCTCCAACCCCTTTTGGTGTTTTCCCTAATTATTACTTACACTGCTCTTCAACTATTTTTTTTTTAATAGGAAAAAATGAAGAAAAGAACAGTGTTCTTTTTGCATAACATGTTAGCTGTCATTACTACATTTTTATTTGGGAGAGTTGTGTTTTCACATGCTCCAATTATTTGTTATTGTTAATAAACACTCCTTTTGTAGAATATTTGAGAAGAAATAAGAAATAGTTATAGCTGGATATGATTCTATGCGTAAATAAACTTGGTTAAGAGCAGACAGAAGTAATGTATAATTGCAAAATGTTATATGTTTATGTGAAAAGCTTCTGACTTTTTTCTTCTGTTTGTTGTAGAGAGACAGAAAAAGGAAAAAAGCCTTATTCGCCCCCGAGGGAGGTACATCTTCAAGTAACCCATTCCCTGCCCCCTCAAAAGGTTGAGATCTTCAAGTCGTTAGAAGGCTGGGCGGAGGAAAACATTTTGGTGCACTTGAAACCTGTGGAGAAATGTTGGCAGCCACAAGATTTCCTACCAGAGCCGGAGTCTGATGGGTTTTATGATCAAGTCAAGGAGTTAAGGGAAAGGGCAAAAGAAATTCCTGATGCTTATTTTGTTGCCTTGGTCGGAGATATGATTACTGAAGAAGCTCTTCCAACGTACCAGACTATGCTTAATACCCTAGATGGAGTTAGAGATGAGACCGGTGCAAGCCCTACATCTTGGGGAATATGGAACAGGGCATGGACTGCTGAGGAGAATAGGCATGGAGACCTTCTCAACAAGTATCTTTATCTCTCTGGAAGGGTAGATATGAAGCAAATTGAGAAGACTATCCAGTATCTCATTGGCTCAGGAATGGTGAGATTCTTATTTAATATATCATCTGTGTGACTCTTTGGTATTGTTACATTTCCGTGAGATATTTTTATTTTAACAAGTTCTTGCATTAGCTAGATAGTATGAGACCCTTAATAACCATACTCATTCCTGGTCAGTAAAATAGCATGCTATGCCAGGATAAGTTTTCTGTGGCTTATCATGTTAAACCTTGTCACCTTTAGGTAAAGTATAGAATAACTATATGCATAGCTAAGAAAGCAAATTTGTTGAGAGATTAATAATCTTAAAAGTATTGATTTTGTAGTTTTAAAGATGCTTGAGATTATCATTCTTACATAACATAGCTAAGAAAGAAAAATTTGTTGAGATTATCATTCTTATAAATTTTGATACTTATAGTTGCATGTTTTTGTGGTAGCTGAGGTCTAAATATGTTTTCAGTTGTCACTTTTCAGAACTAGCTAAATTTTATTGTTCGTTTTTTATATCTTATGTTTTGCTAGGATCCGAAAACGGAAAACAACCCGTATCTTGGTTTCATCTACACTTCCTTTCAAGAGAGGGCTACATTCGTCTCCCATGGAAATACTGCCAGGCAAGCCAAAGAGCACGGCGACCTGAAATTGGCACAGATATGCGGCACAATAGCTGCAGATGAAAAACGCCATGAAACTGCCTACACAAAGATTGTGGAGAAGCTCTTCGAGATTGACCCGGATGGCACTGTTATGGCTTTAGCTGACATGATGAAGAAGAAGATATCTATGCCGGCCCACTTGATGTACGACGGGAAGGATGACAATCTTTTCGAACACTTTTCGGCAGTTGCCCAGAAGCTCGAAGTTTACACTGCCAAGGATTATGCTGATATCTTGGAGTTTCTGGTGGGAAGATGGAAGATTGAGAACTTGAGTGGTCTTTCCGGTGAGGGCCAAAGAGCACAAGATTTCGTGTGTAGATTGCCTCCGAGGATTAGAAGGTTGGAGGAGAGAGCTCAGGGAAGGGCCAAGCAAGCATCATTGGTTCCTTTCAGCTGGATATTTGGTAGAGAAATCAAGATTTGAAGTGCTGCTGCTGGGTTTGGTCACCAATCAATCACCCTGCCTATCTCATCACATATAGTACTAGCAACTCAGTAATAGATAAAGAGATAGGATAGAATATCCCTATGCTGCATTTCAACCTTTTTTTTTCTTTTTCCCTTTCTTTCTTTTGCTTCTTTCGTTGTCAGATGGGTTTGGGAGTGCGATGTGATCAAGACTTTGTAGATACTGTTTGTTTTTTCTGTTGGTTGTTAAAGATCAACTGAAAAAGAGAACCATGAATACTTGTGTTTGTTTCAAGCTTTCTTATTTCTTTTTTATAGTCCAAAATTTCTAAGGAAAAAAAAAAAGTGTTAGTACTTTGTAGTAGTTCAAGTTTACAATTTGTGCCTTTAATAAAAGAATAAGCTTCTTCTATTTATGATATCATTATCCATTGGTTTGCTGTGGCTTAATCCAAATAATATATTCAAATGGAGAAAACTATCAACACAATTCATAACCTTTGTAACTTGTATGGTTTCAGTCAAATTTACAAAAAGAACATAAAAGAATCTTCTTTGCCAATGCCAGTGCTTTGTTCAATCTTCTATAGTCCTACCCTAATTAAAATCTTCTTTGCCAATGCCAGCAGCATATCTGCAAGTCTGATAACACCCCTACAAGTGCAGCACCACATATACAAAGTCAGGCATGAAACAGATAAATAAAAAAGGCTTATTAGGATTTCCCAGTACTATCAACACTACCAAATCGTGCCCTTGAATTTAATCGTGCCGTTGATGTGAATAATTCAGGGAACTTTTAACAAGTTGAAAAATTCGAGGGGCATGATTTGTATTGGTAATAGTTTAGGGGAAAAAATCCTAATAGTTTAATATTGCAGATAAATAGTTTAATACCTATGAAATGAACCCCATCACCGGGAGTGTTAACCCCAAGCCATAGAACAAGCATAATTGACAACTAGTTTACCATCGAAACCGAAATTCTGCAATATCAAATGAAGGAACATGAACCATTGTAATTTATATGCAGTGTTATCTTTAATCTTGAATGTGGAAGATAATTCTACAAGATATGGAGCTTAAGAATGTTAAACTTAATGTTCTTATTTGTCTTGAGAGGAGTTCATTGATCAAAGGGCTGTCATAAAGAACATTGAATCTCATAACACCTACTATTCTTTCAAATACTGAATGATATAAATATTTATGTGCAAAAAGATCAAACTACCAAATCAATTTAATACAGTAGAGAATCGGTAAGTGTAGATAACATGGTAATATAATTACAAATAGAAGATGATCTATTCATAGTGGTACAGACAATTATCACAACGAGAAAGTGCAGTGGATGGTGGCAAGCGTAAATGATACATATAATGTCTTGAAACAACATCTTCCTACCTTCTTAAAAGCAATTAAACATATTATATAGACATAGAATTGAAATTTAATATATTGGCAGATAAATGCACGACTGTGAATGAATGGAGAAAAGTAAAATCTTACATTGTAAAGATCAATGACAGATTCATCAGGGTTTGGGGAGAATGCGCTGTTGACATACACAAACTGAAAAACCAAACGAAGAAAGGTTTGCTTAGCTTTGATTAGAAAGTAAGTCTCAGTACACCCCATTTGTATTGAGGAGGTTCTAGTATGAAAAAAAAAATCATGTATGTATGTATGTGTATATGTACCAGTGTCTCTCGATGAAGTTGGCGTCTTAAAAAGTCGATAACTTTGGCAAATTTGTCAGTTCCAGGTATCTGCAACAGTCAAATAGTGATAAATGATCTAAAATAATTGAAAACAAGGAAACCCATAATGCAAAATTCAATTCAATTGAATTGTCTCCATCAAAAATCTTACCTTGAACTTGGCTTGCTTGAGAATGGGAGCATCACCAGTGGCTCTCAGATGAACAACCACTGCTCCAAATTCAAAAACCATACAATAAATAAATAAAGACCCAATTTTTGAAACCCTAATGGCTAATCGGATAAGTTTGAATCCTCTCTTCTTCCTTATCGATAATAAAAGATAGAAAAATTGAAGGAAATCAAAGGGTCACCTTTTCGAACAGCAGTGGGAGAGTCCGTAGTAGCCATTGATGCCTTCTCTGAGATGAAAGTGAAACAAGAAACCGAAGAAGAACACGTTGTTCAGCTATTTTTAAATGAAACTATTGAAAGATGCTGTCGTTTCTGTTCATACGATGTCGTTTTACATAATATTGTCGTTTTAATGAATTTGTGTCATTGTCCTTTCTAAGCTAATGTCGTTTTTAGCAATAAGTGTCGTTTATTAGATTAAGTCTTTTTTTTTGTTTAGTGTAAATGTAAGGTTAATTATCCATTTTAAAGGTCTCTAGATAGAAATATAAATAAAATATTAGAGGACTACCTTGTTATATTAGTCATCAAAATGATAAAATTTTGGATTTTTGAATTAAAATTCAATTTTAATTCATATAGTAGTCTTATTTCTTAGCTTTTCAGTACCACTCAAATTATTAATTTTAAAAATTAATAGAGAAAATATGACTAAACTATAAAGTATGTTAGATGCATAATCTTTGTCTTGTTAATATTATATTCTTTAAAAAAAATTGATTGTTGAATTAAAACTCAAATTTGATAAACTTTGTAGCATTGTCTCTTAAATTTCTCATGCCACTAAGATTGAGTTTAAATATTAGAAAATTAAGTTTTGGGACATTGACATTAATGCCAAAAATATAGTTTTTATTTGTTTCTCTATCATTAAGTATAAGTTTGGATTTTCAAACATGATAAATTATTTATGTTATTGCTCATTAGACTATTATATTTTGAGTATATTTAATACTTTTCAATAGTAGTTTAGTATTTTTCTTCATATATAATTTTAATATTTTCTATCATACATTTTAATAAACTATTTTAGTGGTGCTCTCATGTGGCCAGCTCAATGTCATTTTGGGAATTTGTTAGTACCACAAGTAGATATGGAAATTTTATCCACGAGTACGAAGTTTCGCGAGCACCCGCCCCTAATGAAGCTAGGATTTCCTGCTTAAATGGGGAATGGGGCGGGACGGAAGTCATTTTCTAACTCTGAATGTTAAACGGGGTACAGACGGGAATAGCACTTCCTGCCCCAATGAGACCCAGTTTAATTTTTTTTATTTATATGATGATATTTTTTATTTATTTTACATATTTATTTATGTGATTTTGTAGCATATTAGTAACTTTTTTAAGGATTTTTAGTTTTGTTTTGAACAATATATAATACTTTGAGCGATTAATATAGTGTAATATATACTAATTTTAGTAATATATCTTGGTTTATTTTATCTTTAAATAAATGGATACTAGTGGGAATTTCCCGCCCCAACAGAAAGATCTCGTCATGCCCCGATAAAGAATATGCAGGGATGGAGGCATGAACGAGAATTGATATGGTTAACGGGATGAGGGCATGGGGTGCCCGCCTCGTTTCCATCCCAAATCACGAGTGGGATGAAATAAAATCTTGCTCCACTTCTTAAGAAGCCCACTAGCATCGAAGGGTGCACCAATAAAAGTAAAATTTCAACCTCATCGCGGTTAATACGAAAATCATAGAAAATTGATCCTTGTTTTATCCCAATGATACTCACAATATTTTAATAAACTATTGAAAAATATTCAATTTGATTAGACAAAAAAAAAACATAAGTAATGTAAATAACATAAGTAATGATTTTTCCTAAAAGAGAATAACATGTGTGAGTAATGATGTGATGCCAATCCATTGCTATCTTTTTTCCTAGGATGCCTTGCTTTGGGTTTGGTGTTGAGTAAAGTAGGATTAGATCCAACCGTCCAGATCAACTCACAAGAAACGTTACATATATACACATAAAACAATTAAGGCACAGCTAGAGAACTCACTTCATTAAATTAAAATTTAAAAAGTAGCCGTTGCCACTAAACAACTTACTAAATCAAATGCCATCATTTTTCCACGTAACGGTCGGATTACAAAAAAAAAAAAAAATATAACCGTTAAAACCCTCAACTCCTCACTCTATATCTTCACCACCGTTCTCTCATCAATCTCACTCACCATTTCCTCACATACCCTTTTCTCCAAACCGATCCAATTCACCATAACTCTCCGAGTTTTCCCGATTCCGATCGATTTTCCGAGATGGGTCTCTCGATGACAGCCGATCCTCCAAGCTGCGTGACCGAGTCCCACTACAACACCCACAAGGTCTTCCTGCTCTGCAACTACATCCTCCTCGGCGCAGCCTCCAGCTGCATCTTCCTGACTCTCTCCCTCCGCCTACTCCCTTCCGTCTGCGGAGTCTTCCTCATCCTCCTCCACGTCATCACCATCATCGGTGCGGTCGCGGGCTGCACCGCAGCCTCGAGGGGATCCGGAAAGTGGTACGGGGTTCACATGGTGGCCACTGTGCTCACGGCCATCTTCCAGGGATCGGTGTCGGTGCTGATATTCACCAGCACAGGGAACTTTCTGGGAAACCTCAAGTCTTACGTGAGAGAAGAAGATGGTGCTGTGATACTGAAACTGGCCGGTGGGTTGAGTGTGCTGATATTTTGTTTGGAGTGGGTGGTGTTGGTTCTGGCCTTCTTCTTGAGGTACTATGCTTATGTTGAAGGTGGTCAAGCAGGGCAGCAGGGTCTGAGGGCTTACCCAATCAAGAGGACTGCCAAGGTTCAGCAGGATGATGATTTGAAGGACTGGCCATGGCCCTTCCAAGTCTAGAAAAAAAGAGTCTTTTGCTCTTTGCTGGGGATAGATGGTCATTTGCATGACCATCACCATGGGAGGGAGGATGTTTTATATAATCTCATATTGTATTTGTTGCTTATTTTGATTCTATTCATTTGTTTCATGTGATTTTGCATTACTTTGATAAGTGAGTTGTTTTTTATATTTGTATATTTTGGCAAGTATTATGAAATATCTATCTTAAATCTTAATATTATAACCATATTTGGTCCAATTGTGTACTATTCTTCAACTTCATTTTTGTTTCTTATTTTTTTTTTATCAAGAAAAAAACTTCATTAATCAACCAGCAAAATACACCCTCAACTCACTAAAACCACTCCAAGAGAAGCAACAGACTGCCCCTCAGAAGCAAAGAAACAAGAACTAATTACATTTTAATCTATGTAAAAAATATCTCTCTAGTCTTGTCAATTTTCTACTTTTAACAATGAACTAAAAGTCACTATACTCTTTACATCTAAAGCAATCAAAGAATCAGATTTGGAATAGCCTTCAAACACACACCTATTCCTGTTCAGCCAAATACAGTAGCAAGTTGCAGCAATTACTGCTATACTCACACGCCTCACAATGCCAGCTGCTTTAAGAGATATCCAGTTTAACCAGCCATCAAAATCCAAAGGCCAACCCCTGAAACCCAGCCACTTAAACACAAGCTCCATAACTCTTCGAGATAGGCAGCAGTAAAAAAAAATAAGTGGTGATGTGTTTCTGGCTGGTCTCCACAAACAGGGCAAAGAATAGAGTCTAATATAATGTGAAATTTACTCTCAAGTTATCCTTCCTTAACAGCTGAGTATTCACAACTTGCCAAAGCAGAAATCGATGCTTAGGAACATTAAGACTACTCCAAATTGCCCTGTGACAACTAACTTGAAAAGGAGGAAGTGTACTGTTATATAAAATAGCTGAACAAAACTTAACTTACCCGAACTACCTGCCTTCAATATATCAGAGATGGAAAACTTCTGTCTCGGTCTACAAAGCTTGCGCCAATACCAGCTGGTATCTATTTTTAATTCACAAGACCAAATGGATACCCCTTGAGATAAACATTATCCATTTTTGTTTCTTATTGATAATAATATAATTCAACAAACTTCTAAAATTGATGTGATCTTAAATGAAACTACTTGTTGTAACAAAAATGAACAAGTGAGTTTGTTTACTTCTTGTTACATTGCGTAATTTTGTTATTTATATGTTCAATTTTTTTTAAAAATTGAATGGATTTGCAAGAAGTATTTTGCAGACTAAAATTTTGTTATATGTTAAAAAATTGAATGGATTTTTTGCAATAAGAACAAACTATTATTGATGATAAAATATAATTCAACAAACTTCTAAAATTGATCTTAAATGAAACTACTTGTGGTAACAAAAATGAACGAGTATTGAGTAATTTTGTTATTTATATGTTCAATTTTGTTCAAAAATTGAATGGATTTTCAATGCAAGTGTTGAAGAAGACTGAAATGAGAACAAAATTTTCCAGTTTAAAAGATATCATTCTCATTTCCAAGATTGGAACTAGCTTGCAGAATCCCTCAACAATTTCTTTACAAATAAAAAAAAACAAGTCATCTAACAATATTTTAATTTTACAGGGAAAAACTGGGGTAGTGTCTACTAAGTATTCCGGGCGAACAACTTATTCAGCTTCAAGTTCAGCACCAAATTGCTCCAGCCGTTTGGCGTCTGCGTCCAGATCCCGGACGTTAGCATGGTTAACTTCCCCATCATCCTCACTTGCATGTATCTGTCTACCGCCAAACCTAAATCCCAAAAGTAAGAGAAAAACCTCTCAGAAATGTTAGGAGGAGCCAGAGCAGATGACTATTGTTAAATGTAAGGGTAAAATCTTCTACTACTACAAAGACAATACTACTGAATAAGAGTTACCATCTTCCATTCATCAGCGCTATGCACTTTTGAGCATCCCTCCTGTCCTTGTATCTTACTAAAACAACACCTTGGGGGTGATTCTCACACACCTGCAACAATATCAGATTAATGAATAAACATGTAACACGAAAAAAGGCACCGAGAATATAATTGAGCGCCACCCCACTTAACTATGCCAACAGAACCACCACCCGAATTCCATAACAGAACATGCTGATACCGAACATTAACCCATAATTTCCACTTACGTAGACAAGGGTTCCTAAAACATTCCACATAACACCTAGAGATTCACCATAGCATAGCACTAAATGAAGAAAAAATAACTGAATAAGTAGACATTGTGCCT
Source organism: Humulus lupulus (assembly GCF_963169125.1). Classification (NCBI taxonomy): domain Eukaryota; kingdom Viridiplantae; phylum Streptophyta; class Magnoliopsida; order Rosales; family Cannabaceae; genus Humulus; species Humulus lupulus. The sequence goes on along the minus strand of NC_084794.1, from coordinate 2,156,707 downwards.
AGTTTGCAAAAACAAATTAACCTATTCAGAAAAAATGATGACACTAAAGAAAACTCAAGGTTATCCAGGTCGAATCCCCAAGACTGGCAGGATGAGGGGGAAAAAGGCCAAGAACTCCAAGCTCAAGCTCCAAATAAATAGTAGTATTACAATAACAATTTAAGAGAAAGGAAAATTATATATCTGGCAACAATATTCCCAATCACTTCATTGTATAGTTGATTACCTTAACTGAGTCCAGTGGACCAAGCTTTGAACATTCTTCCTGTATGTCAGCCTCTAGTTCTGAACGTAAATTTTCATCGGCCTGAGAAAGATGATTTTAACATTCAATTTCATACAAGAATGAGTTCATTCAGATGCACAAGGACTAGTCACTTTTTCTCAAAGAAACTTTGACAATTTTATTTTAACTCAAGGTAAAAGACAGATTGACATTTGTATCCACTAAATCTGCCATCTTTACTCTTTTTTTTTCAAAAAGAGAAGTATAACTATCACCGGCATTTTGTTTCAGCATTTTTATAATAATATAATTTTAATTTAAGTCAACTAGTACATGTAATTGTCCAAGACGACATATTAAAGAAAGAAAAATCAGTGTTATCCTATAATCATAATATGTTATGTGGATATGGACAGGACAGAATAGAAATCAAAAAATTAAAGAGTAACTGTGTAGCTACATCACTAAGGTAAGCACATTAGTTTTCAGAAAGATTTCCTAAGCAAGCAACTTAAAACTGAATAGTTAAGAAAAGGTTAATCTCAAAAGGCATTATTCATTTGTCAATCAGCATGTGCAGCCGGTGGATTCTTTTGTTAGCATAAAAGTTCGCATTACAACTAGTGTGCAGCAGGACTAGTAAATAACCATTGAGAAGAGAGTTTAAAGCCATAGACATTCTTTAACCTACCCTCATTTCAGCAGGCATGAACATATAACGAAGAACAACAGTAGCTGGAATAGACAACTTTGCATCATCACGACCACCTGTCATACAAAAAGAAACAATATAACAGTAGATGGTTTAATGGTTGATGTAACAAAGAAACAATATAACATAGTTTATAAAAAAGACTGCTTCCAAGTATCTATCATGAGCAATTTAAAAGACGATAATGTTTCACTAAAATTCAGGGAAGTCCAAAAGGCAACTCAAATTGAAGTGTTCTCTCCTATTAACATAACAGCAATTCAGCACTTAAGAAAGAGAAATAAATTTGCAAGCTAATATGCACAAGGATCTGAAGCACTAAAATTTGACTCTAAAACAATATTGACCAACACTGGAATTTTTTCAACAGTATCGTATCAATATTAAGAAAGGAAACAGAGTGAGAAAGTAAACAGCATGCAATAAAAGGTCACTGAACTATTAAATAGAGCATTTAAGAGTAGCATAAAAAGCTTACCCCATCCAAGCATCTTATCTTCCACCTTCTTAAGTTTCTTTTTCTTCTTGTTGTCAACTTTCTTGGAAATAAATGTATTCCCTGTGTTAAGAAAAAAATGAGATTACATTATGGGTCACTGTAAGCCCCATAAGGACAACAAAACTAGTCATTTAAAGACATCTCAAGCAACAAAGTTCCTTTCTAAAACACTATGTTTGATGTACAATGATGTATATCAAACAGTGATTTTAGTCTAGTATGAGTTACTGCATAGTATTCACTGTACTTTATAGAAGAAAAGACAATAAAATAAAATGTAATGAAGGGAATGAAACAATGCAACAGCAATAAGCATACGCCAAATGAAAATACACATTGATGATAGTGACAATGATTGAAGCTGGTACCTTTCTGCTCAAACTTGGCTGGGGTGACTGTCATAGAAATCTTGTCACCAGGACGGAAAGGTGCTCCATCCAGAATTTGCAAAGCCAGCGCAACTGAAGGTTCCTAAAGTACACACAAAATAATGAACCCAAAGAAGACTGATATTTAAATGTCACACCCAAAAAATATGAAAGTTATTACCTTGAGATATGTAACCAGTGCATCTCCCTTCTTTCTTCCAGTTTCTTTGTCAACATACAGCTTTATACGGGGCTTTTTGGTTTCTGAATCCTAAATTTTTTTATAAATGTGCTCAATGAGATGGGAAATTCTAATTGTTCAGAAGAATAACATACTTTGGTGGCCAAGTGTGTGTGTGAAGCATAATAAGAACTTTAATAAAGATATTAGTTATGCGAAGAAACAAAGTCCAAATATCATTTTCACATAACACCAAAACTTCTAAAAATCTGAAGTTGCAACGAAAAGGTCAAAATTCCCATGAATTTCAAATGCAGGGCAACCATGAAATTAAAATTGTTTTAGATAAAGCAAACACAAATTACCTCCTTTATTATCCCACACTTGGAGAATACTTCTACCACCTGCAAAAGAACTACCATATTAGCATATTACCAAAACTAATATGTTTAGGCAAGAAATAGCAATGATGAAAGCTTACTTCATCAATTGTCACATCCTCAGGCAACCCAGTCACATACACATGTGTATTTACTTTTAATTCAAACCAGCTATCGGGAGGTTTATTGGGTTCCTACAAAAGCATACATACAAAATAAGACACAAAAGAAACCAATGAGTTCAACAAAACACAAGTCATGTGGTTTCAATGTTTGTACGACCAACAAGAAAACATGGCTATCTCCCCCCTGCAACTACCCGCAGAAACCAACAGAAAAAATCTCAAATTCAAATATATAAACACAATAGAACAGGACAAGATCAGCAGACCTTCTTAGCAGCTTCCTCATCCGGCAATTTTCTCTTAGCATTTTTTCCTTCCACTGCCTCATTGCTATCATCAACTTGTTTTGTAGACAAATCGGGTTGTTTAGTTGCATTATCTTCTTCACTTGCAGGAGCATTAGAAATATTGACGGTCGAAAAGACCTCCTCTTCTTTCAAGAAAGTCATGTCTTCTACCTTATAATCTCCACCTCTGCCATCTGTGTCCTCCTATGGCATGTGCAATCAATTTAAATTTATATATATTTATGTGTGTGTGTGTGTGTGACTAGAGAGAGAGAGAGAGAGAGATTTCTATTCAACTTTTAGTATATTAAAGCCTTGCGAGCGTCAAGTAGCACTAAGTATCTTCTAAGATAGGTTCTCCAAAATTATAAATATCATGGTCTATACTCCACTATGTGAAAAAGGTATATAGTCTTTTTCTGAAAAGGAAAACATCCAAGAAATAAAGTAGATCCAAATGAAATTTAATAGGGTTTCACTATAAAGTCTTGCATTAGCACATGTTACAAATCACTAAGAGGGAAAGAGTAAAAAAGCTAAAGGAGAAAAATAGGAAGAGCTACAAGCTCTCAAATTTTTGTCAAACTTCCATGAATTCAACATGAAAAAAATACTTACACCACAAACTGACGGAATTAAAAGTTCATACAAAGTAACAAGTACATCACAGAAATCATATATTATCCTTATAACATAATGCATGCCTCTTGCCCAAGTAAAAGATCTTTATGTTGCCTACTTTGTTGGGAAATGAACTCTTACAACCATAGCCAAGTGTATTGCGAGCTGAAACTTTACAATAAAATTATCCTAAATGATGCCATTTATAAGAAAATATCGTATGCATATAGTAGTAATTATTCCATTGATCTAGTAGGAGATAATGGAGAAAACTTGTGAGGGTAGAATCATCGAATCATTATAATTACATGAGAGAGTTAAATATCAGGATAAATGTTTACTTCTTTGACTCCATTCAACAATATTTAATATAATAAAAAGAATAAAAAACCTCTGAAGAAATATAAGTCCAAGCACCAACCTGAGGAACCCAAACCCTAAGACCTCGATCCCATTTATAGGTGGTCCCATCATCATCAGTGAATTCTTCTTCACCCTCTGGCGGGGTTGAAGGTCTGTCATCATTATCCAGCGTGGCTCCACCAAAACCAGTAGAGCCATTTTCTGCCTCTGCTTCTGCCTCAGCCTCTCGAATCTCCTTCTGCCATTTCTCAAACTCGTCGTCATTAGATGGCACTGCATACCACATCACATCTATGTTAGATACCATAACCATGAAAATGCCAGCATCACTGACCCAAACTATTCCTAGAGAAAGAGGAAAATATTCCACCCATACTAGAATCATCAGCTCCTTGTTGAGATATGCATGTCATCAACTCGGGGATTGAGGATAATGGCTGCCATTCAGTCCTTCCTTCAGACCACACGAGTGTACTCGGGGTGAGGTACCCATTCAAGAAATGCTCTGTCCAGGCGAAATTAGTCAAGCAAAGGAGATGAGATGGTTCAATAGCTCATTAAACCAATTGAACATGATACAGATGGAACAAGTCCTGAAATCTGCTATTGATTACTGGTAGAAGTAGAACTGAAATTCAAAAAGGGCACCAATAAATTTCAGGAACTAATTATTTAAGCTACTAAAGCAAAATTGGACACGGTCATAGTCTAAGGACTTACTTAGATTCATTTCAAGTTTTTTGCTTACATAAATTGCAAATGAAAGTAAAAAGAATTTAGTTTTCAGTTTTTAAGTATAGAAAACATGCTTGGCAAACTTCATTTCAATATTTCTTCTTGTTTTAGACTTATATGTCTACATATAAACACAAATGTGTATGATAACATGTTATATATTCGTATAAATACCTTAAACTTCTTCTAACAATGTTTAAAAAAAAAGTCAAATAAAATAAGATTGTCAAACAAACTCTCAATCTCAAAGAAATCTTCCAAATACTTTAGTTCACAAGAACAAATGTGTATCCAAACAAGCCCTTTGTATATCGGTTTTATTCTTTTTGGAATAATACTTGAAATTCAGAACCTGAATCATAATTCCCCAAATTAAGCAAGCTTGTCAAACCAATTTGAAACTCATAGAAAACTCACCAAGCAACTCAGAAGACACATAGGGACCAACATGCTCTTGATTGTCACCGAGAATATACCATCCTACTTCAGTACTGGATTCAGAGTTCCCATCAACATTGTTTTCCACACCTATACAACAAAATACATGAGAACAGCCATCGTGTCTGCTAGTCTATATTTGCCCTTGTAACACGGAAAAAGATGTATGCTTTTCATTTATATACACCATGAATGAAGAAACCCCTAAAAACCCAATGCCATATTCCTTAAACACAATGCTAACATGCAGTACTGACAAAACCCTAGAAACCCAATAATGTTTAATATCTTCCGATTACTTTGATACAATTAATCAGCTCACTGTTTTCCAGAGACTCTACGCAAAGAACCCAATTCGAAGCTCTCGTCCACCATTCTCAATTCATCAGAACATTAATAAGTAAATAAATATATGAAAATTAGAAAAGGTCCAGAGGGGCACAAACCAGTCGGTTGGTTTTGGTTGGTGTGGTCCTGAGACGACATCGTTTGGTGCTTCAACCGGTCTTAGTTTCTTCTTCTTTCTTCTCCGAATGGAAGAAAATGGTCTGTGGACTATGGAGTATGAATATGGAACCTTCTTTTGGATCTGTTTGGGTACAGGGTGCTACTATACGCATACTCGGATAATCATATTCTTGGTTGGCCCATCTATTTCCGGAATTAGCATATTTATATTTGCTGCCAATTTTTTATTTATTTATTTTTAAAATCAACTATTTATTCTCTATTAGTAATTTGCATAAAAGTTATTATTACATTGGAGGAGCCTTTTTTTGGTATTATTTTAGATTATGATACGTGCACATAAAATATGTATCTAAATATTATGTGATAATTTAGCTTAATCAATTATATTTATTAAAACACAGACTTATTTTTTTTTTTAAAATACGTTACTGTGTGTAATATTTGAGTGCATATTTTAGGTGCACATATCATTACTCTTTAGACTACTGATTAGATATAATTATGTTGTTAATGATGTAATCTAGGCAAGATATTATGTTTTGTGATCTTTATCCTATCCACATCTTATTTTAACCCTTATTTTCATAATATATTTTCTAGCTAAAATTTAGATATTATATATCATATTGAGTTTAGATGTAAAGCATGTAGGTACAACATAACAAACTTAAAATATAAAATTAAAGTTATAGGTTATGAATTTGAGTATTTTATTATTAGTATATCTTTAATAAAAATGTGTATAAAATATTGTTGAAAAATGTATAAAAAAATAACTAAAAGCATATTGGTGGTGATAATGCACTCTATTTTTTTTTAATTGTTACATTTTAATTATCCAAATATTTTTTTGGCTTTAATAATATATTCTGTTAACAAAATAGTACAATTGTTAAAGCAACTCTAATGCTGAAGCGAATGGTTGCCACAGTCATTTGTGGGTCCCAAGTCAGAAAAATAGGTCCCCAAATCATATTATTGCCAAGAGAGAGTGTCAAAAATTGACAACGTTGCCCAACTTATTTTTTATTTTAATAAAAATATTTTTGATTATATGGATGAAAGAGAATACAAAAGTATTAATATTTTAATTTTTTTGGCAACATGGGAGAGTGCTTGCATTGTAGATGCTCTTAGTACCCAGATTTAACTTATGACACAGGTGCACACGTGGCAACATTTGATTTATCTATATTATTTTCAATTATTTAATTATTTGGGTGTGTATTTAAAGCTTAACTATGCACGAGTTTATGGGTTTGTACTTCAATTTTAATAATGAAATTATGGTTCGATTTATATTTATGGTTCTTGATTTGGTTTAAATTTATGAGTTTGTATATGAGAATAAATCGCTTCCATGGAATTTTTTTTGTTCTTATGTTCATTAATCAATTGTTGAATAAGATATTTGAATATGATTTTGGTGTTGAAAACTAAATACTTATATGTAGTCGAGAGGAAGAAGAAGAAGAAGATTAAATTCTGTGTAGTTTTTAGAATTAAGTTTTTTATTATATAATAGTAATATGTTATTGATTTTTTTATTATCTAAAATTGATTTTTTTAGTTTTTTTAATTAGATTTTAATAATTTTTAAAATTTTAAAATATTTTTTATTTTATTTAATGAATTAAAATAATCTAAACTAATAAAAATGTATCAAGTAAATACTTAATGAACAATTTTAAATTTTAATATTAAAATGTAACACATTTAAAAAAAATTTGGTATTTTCTCAGCCAATATTCCGTAACTAAAACTAAAATTTACATATAACATAATGAGTACTCCCTTAATTATTAGAAAGCATGTGAGGTTTAAATCCTCTTTCTTTTTTACAGCTTTGTTTCTAGCTTACATACCTACATAATAATAATGATGAGGAAAGATTATACTAAAAACTATAACTAATTTTAAAATAAAACCTATTAACAAATATCATTACACAATTAGATGAGTTTGTAGGAAAGAAACAAAATTGGTTTGGACCTCTGGACATGTAGGCCTTTTGCTTAGACTCGTTTAGCAAGTTGGGCCTGTAAATATATGGGCCTTTTGGACATTTAATTAGCCTAATTTTTAGGATTAATTACATCTCCCACCGTAATTTTAAAAAAAAATCGTTTTATACGGCATGTTAAATAAATTACAAAAATATGGCATGTTAATCGTTTTATACGGTTCTTCTTCTCGGCTTCATGGAGTACCATGGACAGATTTTGGTACTTCTTCTAGGCTTCATGGAGTACCATGAACAGTTTTTAGTACTCCAGATCTTCAAAAGACTTCTGTAATGAAGAGAGAGGTGACTCCAAATAAATCATTTCCAATATTGTCCTTGGAAATTAATAAAATAGATTAATTTATTTTTATTTAAAATGAATGTATTTATTAATATTAAAATTAATATTTATACAATTACTCAAAAAATAAATAAATATTTATACAAATTACAATATGCAGTTAATTAAAATTAATATTAATAACTATATGTTACAATATACAGTTAAAGTTTTAAGTTTTGTTATAAAAATATATTTAAAGTTAAAAAATTAGTTTTGTAAATCTTTGTAATAATCATGTTAAATAAATTTATAAATATTTATGTAAATGTGAGTTACAAAAATAAACTTTTTAGTTGTGAAATTAGTTTTGTAAATTGTTGTTACAAAAATGTAAAACTTGTTTAAAAAAAATATTGTATTTCACCACTACATTCAATAAAGTGTTTTATAAATAATGAATATCTTAAATTTGTATTTTTAAGTTGTATAACATAAATATGATGGTTCATGTAATTTTTTGGTACAATATTGTAATAATATAGAAAAATATAATATTTTTATGTATTTTTGTTTATGATTTCTTAACTATAAAATATTTTCATAAATATTAGTTACAAAAATATATTTCTTAGTTGTAAAACTAGATTTGTAAACTATTGTTGCAAAAATAAAAAATTTAGTTACAAATTTGTTTGTAAGTTTTATCTACAAAAAAAAAAAAAAAAAATCTACAATTCTATAACGGATTTTGTAAATATTATTTACAAACACGTAACAGATATTTACAAATTTGTAACAGATATTTACTAGTTTGTAAACGTTATTCACAAAAAATTGTATTTTACAGCTTTTATTTATGATTTTGCCACTCCGTATTTACGATTTTGCCATTCCGTGTTTTTATCCAAAAATTCCGTATTTTTGTAATGCACCGTATTTTTCAGATTTTTTTTAACTTTTAGTGCATTTTTGTAGATTTCCCTAATTTTTATGGGATTTAGGCCTATATTGAGTATGACCAATTTTTGCCAGATGTGTGGAGTCATGTGGGCCTTTTAGAGTTGTAGGGAGTGAAGCTTAGTGGTAGATTGAATTAGATTATGGGTGGTAATTTGGGTTACGACATGATGAAACGACACGACACGATACGACATGATACGATTAAGGTAAACACGAATACGACACGTTTAATAATCGTGTCATGTTCGTGTTTACCTTAATCGTGTCGTGTCATAATCGTGTTGACCCGTTTAATAATCGTGTCATGTCATAATCGTGTCAGACACGTTAACACGAATAATTTGCATAGGTTTTATGATTTTTTTCATATAGTTATGATTAATCGTGTCATAATCGTGTTATCGTGTTCGTGTCGTGTTGACCCGTTTAATAATCGTGTCGTGTTCGTGTTCGTATTTTTGACACGTTTAATAATCGTGCCGTGTTCGTGTTCACCTAATCGTGTTATCGTGTCATAATCATGTCGACACGAATCTGACACGTTTACACGAATTGCCAGCCATAAGTTAGATCAATTTTTTTTGTCATTATATTTAAAGAAAAGGTAGTTTTCATGTGTTTTTGCAAAGTATCATTTTGATACCCTGTGTTTATAAATAATGCTAATTTAGTATCCTACATTTTGAAATTGAATGTATTTGATACTCTGTATTTTAAAATTGTACATATTTGGTACCCTAAACTTAAATTTAATTAATAAAATTTCACCAATCTAATCAAATTACTATCAATCATACGAATTACAAATTATATATAACTGTTGACAGTTTGGTCGCATTGACAAAATTTTATCATTTAGGATACCAAATATCTATGTTTTCAAAATACAAAGTACCATATGAGCAGTATTTAAAACAGAGGGTACCAGAACGATATTTTGCAAAAATAAAGGGTACCAAATGAGTAAATTCCCTAAAGAAAATACCAATTTAATCTCTATATTTTCACCGAATGATTGATCGATCCTTATATTTTATTAAATAATAATTCAGACTATGTATTTTGTAAAATAGAACAAAAAAATTAACGTAAGCATGATTTTAGTCAAAATATGATTAAATATAACCAAAATACCCTCAAATTTTTGAATTAGTGAACATTTAAATAATTAAAAAAAATTAAATAAAAATAATTTAAAAAATAAGTATCAAAATAATTAAAAAAATATATATTACTTAATCAAACTTTACAAAAGTTTAAAAAACATATTAAAACAAAACTACACTCAAATTGTACCCCAATTGAAATAGACACCTAAAATTTTAATAATGATACTCACTAAGTACTTGACTATCTGACATTAAATTTTTTGTTAATTGCTTATGTAACAGTAATTAAATTAGTTTTCTATTAAAAAATGATTTTCACTTAAATGAAAAAAAAAAAACTTGTGTGTTTGTCTTTCTCGATTTCTAAACCCATATTTAAATTTTACCAATTGTTTCTTCAAATTATAATCCAAAATGATCAATCTAACACAACCCAAAACTATCATCTTCAAAAAGAATTATTCATCATCTTGAATATAAACTAGTCAACTTCTTCAAACCAATCATAACAAATCCAACAATGTCCCCAATCAATAAAACATATTCATTAATTTCTTCAAACTCATACCCAAAATTACTCTTAGGTCGATCAAACAAATTAATACAAGCATAAAAATTTCCCCAAAATCATGAATTTATCTAACCAAAGTAAGAAGAAACAAGGATTCACACCCATAAAAACCCATAAACACTATCTTTGCCCTCGACCCAAGACTTGTCGACCTAAGGACAGAGCCAGTAAAGCTAATGCGAGGGCTCAAGCCCCATCTCAATTTTTTTTATTTGAAATTTTAATTATATATTTTAACATAACTAAATAAAATAACATAAAAGCCTGGCCTAAAACTTTAAATTTATTGAATTAATATTATTTAAGTAATTTAAGAATTAATATTATTTTTTTTGTTTACAATTCTATTTTTTAAGTAATTTTTAATTTTAATCAATATATTTAAATAAAAATGATTTTTTATATTTTAAATTAATTTAAATATTTTTATTGATTTTTTAATTTAAAATAATGATGTAGCATTCGTTTTAGATGACCACGTGGTTCCCCAATGACAGTTAACAACAAAAACTAACAAAGACAATAAATTTGATAATAGAACAGAGGATTGAGAGGTTTCATCGACGAAAAAAAAGACTGAGGGGTTAACTGTAACAAAAGGTAAAAATAAGGGGGTTTTGCCACTAAATACTCTATATTTTTAATTTTTTTATTGTGTAGTTTTTAGTGATTTTGAGTTTATTTTAGGTATAAGTGTAGTTTTTCTCAAGTATATTTTGGTTTGACAAAATTGAAAATATTTTTGGTTTAATTTTAGTTTATTTTAAGTATGCCATGAGCTTAAATATATATGTATGTATTATATTTAAAAATAATCTTTGTCTTTAATGGTAATGTTTTTCAAGTTATTTTTAGTTTATTCTTGATATATATGTTTAGTTGTTTTGATATATATATTTTAAGTTTATTTTTGACATATTTTATAATGCAAAGATAAGTTTTTCAAGGTTGTTTATTTATTATTTTTTGTTATTGTTTAGTTTATTTTGAATTGATGCAATAGGTTAATTTCTAATTGATTTATAATTGTATTTTCAATGTTGTATTGTTGTGGGGGTTGTTGTCTAGTTAATTAAATAATTTTGAGTCAAATAAAATTAGTTTCTTACAAAACAAAATCTGAGCTATTAGATATGAGACAGAAGAGTTATCAAAGTTCAAAGTTCTCAATAACTTTTTTAAGAGCATCTCTAATAGAGTGCTATAAAAGTGGTGTATAGCTATTTTTTAGCCCATATTCATAAAATAGTACTCCAATAATGATATAAAATGTGTGCCAAATTTGACACAAAATATAGCATGGGCCAAATTTGACCCACAATAAATATTACATTTTTCATTACTTATTTGTTACTCATTAATATGAGTTACTAATTGAAAAATGATTTTAATTTTTAATATATCTTTTAAATAATAAAATTATTATTTATTTTGTATATTTTCAAAAAGTGTTAATAACTCTATTGACTTTTTTAGCTAGTTTATATCCTTGTGTATTGGAGTACAAATATAAAAAGTGGGTCAAATATAACATTGACCAAATTAATCATAACCATTCAATATTAATCAAATGGCTAGAATCAATACAACCATCAATTGATACATAGAAGTGGTGTACATCTATTTTTTTTAGCACATTTCATAAAATAGAATTCCAATGGTGGTCTAAAATGTATGCCAAATTTGACCCATAATAAAATATCATATTTTTTAATTACTCATTTGTCATTCATTAATACGAATTATTAATTTAAAAAGGATTTTAATTTTTAATTTATTTTTAATACATTTTTTTTTTTATTTTTTTTATATATTTTCAATAAGCATTAATAACTGTATTGAGTTTGTTAGCTAGTTTTCACCTTGTGAATTAGAGCACAAATGTAAAAAGTATGCCAAATATAACATTGACACCCACTGGAGATGGTTTTAGCGCATCAATCATCTATATCTATCACTCTCTCCACACTCACACTCACACTCACACTCACACTCATGGCTTTACTACTAATGCTAATCATGAGCTGCTATAGCTTATCAATTGCCGCAACACTGGCTGTTCCTCCACCCAGTACTAGTCTTGTTGCCAAACCAACTCTTCCGCTACAAAATATGCACTTCTTCCACCACCGAAACAATTTCCTCCTTCACTGTCGAAACCACAAACTACATTTTCGTTGCTTGCTATCCAGGTTAATTATTATTTATGCATTTACTTTTATTTTAGCATTTAGGAGCTCGTATTTATCATGTCATTTATTATTTTTTTTTAAATTAATTACAAACAATTTGATATCATGTACATAGTGGCGAGTAACCATGCCTAACCTTCCATCAATTTACCAACCAAATTTTTATATTTACGGACTTTCGCATCAAGAGAAATCTAAGGTAAATCTTTAATAGGTTGCACCAAAGAAAAATTTGATATATCTAAGGTAAAATTTCCTAACCTGTACGTACATAATTCATCTTAAACTCAATTTATTTTTATTTTTAATATAACATTAGGGGATATTGGCGGCGATAATACTCAAATCATTTTTTTTAATAAGGTAAAAGCTTTATTAAACCAAATCAAATAACAAAGCATCCTTAACATCACTGGGAACATCACTCCCATAAAACATACGATCAGAGATAAAATAAGACGCTCTTGCTAAACAATGAGCGACCCTATTGGTATATCGTTTTATAAAACACAAAGAAACTAAAGGAAGAGTCAACATCAAATTCTTACAATCCTCAACAATCCTTCTGAAATAAGAGAGCAGTGGTGAACTGCCAGCAGTCAAACAATGACGAATTGCTTGAACCAACACCAAACAATCAGTTTCGAGCACCACCTTCCTATACGACTACTGCTGTAACCAACTCAGAGCTTCTTTAAGACCGATACCTTCTGCAACTTCAGGCTGAGGAGCACTTGGTTTGCACATCGTTCGAGCCTCCAACAAGCTGTCATTATGATTTCTAATGGCGAAAGCAAAACTATAACGTCCTGTTTCAGCAAAAAGTGCAGCATCTATATTCACCTTGAGAGTTTTTGAATCCGGTTTCGTCCAGCGCTCAAGACCATCTCCTGGTTCGAACGAATCCATAGAGACTTCAGTAGAATCCCGAGCAGTACACCATTGTTCAAGTGTGACAACTGCTGTCATTCTGATTTGTTGAACTGAAGCATTTTTTTGCTTCCAAATTAGAGCATTTCGGCTTCCCCAAATTGACCAACAAAGCATGGCAATTTCAGCACGTTTCTCCTTACCATATCTTTGAAAAAGATCATGTAACCAAGCTCCAAAACTGGAATTATGTCCTCCTGACATCACAACACCAGAACTACTCCAAATCTCTTGCACAAAAGCACACTCAACTAACACATGATAAGTAGTTTCAGGTGCTATAAGACACCCTGGACAACAAGTGCCAACTTCCACCTTTTTAATTCTCAACTGAAACTTTGTTGGCAAACAACTTGACACTGCCCTCCATAGGAAATCTTTAACCTTTGGAGGCACTTTCAACTGCCACAGTTGTTTCCAAAACCCAGAATTATCAACCATGGAATGCACTTCCTTCCCTTCTTGAATTAGTCTATAAGCACTTTTAACTGTGTAGTGCCCAGACTTTTCTCTCCCCCAAGCCCATGTATCATCCAACTGAGTTGCACTAAGAGGAATACTCAAAATTAACCATGCATCACGAGCATTAAATAAATCTAAAATTACATCCTCATCCCATGCGATTTTTCCTGGTATCATAAGACTAGACACCATTATATCCACCAAAGCAGGATGGTTAGAACTCACTCTAGGATTATACTCATCTGGTAACCAAGGATCCCGCAACACACTTACTGCCACTCCAGACCCTACCCGACGCCTCAAACCTCCTCCCATCATAGCCTTAGATTCCAAAATACTATGCCAAGCAAAACTAGGATTACTACCCAACTCCGCATCTAAGAAAGACCCTTGTGGATAGTATCATGCTTTGTAAACTCTGCCTACTAAAGAATCCGGATTAGTTATGAGCCTCCAAGCTTGTTTTCCAAGTAAAGCAATGTTAAAGTCCCTCAAGTGTCTAAATCCCATGCCACATTTATGCTTATGAGAACTCAATCGATCCCAACTCATCCATTGTATCCCTTTTAATCCATCACTTGAAGAAGACTTCCAGCAAAAATTATTCATCAATCTCTCCATCTCACTACAAACTGAAACTGGTAACAAAAAAACACTCATAGCATAATTTGGCAAGCTTTGAGCAACTGTTTTCAAAAGAATCTCCTTACCAGCTCGTGATAGTAGCTTAGCATCCCACCCCTGAATTCTTTTCCTAATTCGATCCTTCAAAAAACCCAAAACCACTGTTTTATTTCTCCCTATGATATTTGGCAGACCCAAATACATACAATCTTTACCAACTTCTGTCATTTGTAATTCCAAACACATCTGAGCCCGAATTTGAGGTGTAGTATTTGTACTAAAAAATATCGAAGACTTGGCAAAATTGACCTACTGCCCCGACGCCTGTTCAAACACACGAAGAAGATGCACAACATGCCTAGCCTCCTGAAGAGTAGCTTTACAGCACAAATAACAATCATCCGCAAACAACATGTGGGATATCACTGGAGCTTGCCTAACAACTCTACACCCATGCAACATTCCCCTAGTTTCATACTTGTGAATCAACGCAGAAAAATCCTCTGCACATATGATAAATAAATAAGGGGAGATCGGATCCCCTTGTCTCAAACCTCTACCAGGAACAATAGGCCCTATTTATTTTGAACCCTGCACAACCATGTACCTCACGGTGACAACACACTGCATAATCAAAGAAATCCATCTGCTCGCAAATCCCATTCTCTCCAACATAGCTCGAAGATAAGCCCATTCTACCCTGTCATACGCCTTACTCATATCTAATTTCAGAGCCATACACCCATCTTTTCTACCATGCTTCCTCTTCAAATAGTGCATCACCTCAAAAGAGACCATAATATTATCTGTAATAAGGCGACCTGGTATAAAAGCACTTTGCGCATCTGAAATAATATGAGCTAACACATTCTTCAACCGATTGGCCAAAACCTTGGAAATTATACGACAAAGCACATTGCATAACGATATTGGCCGCAAATCACCCGTATTCAAAGGATCTTTTTTCTTTGGAATCAAAACAATATTAGTATCATTAAGACCCAAAGGAAAAATACCAGTTTCAAAAAATTGACGAACCAAATCCACCACATCCCGACCCACAATATCCCAACACCTTTGATAAAAACCGGGACTCATTCCATCAGGTCCTGGAGACTTATCAGGATTCATTTGAAACAACGCTTCCTTCACCTCTTTCTCATCAATATCTCTCAACAATTCTTCATTATGAGAAGTAGTAATCGAGGGACACACAAAATCCAACACTTCTTCATAATTTGAAATTGTAGCACTAAAAAGATTAGTAAAATAATCATGCATTACCTCTGAGAGACCATTTTCCCAATCCACACGCACACCATCATCTCGTAACAAGCTATGAATCTGATTATTTCTTCTTCTTGTACTCGCCGCAACATGGAAATACTTGCTATTCTGATCACCAGCTTCTAACCATAACTGCTTGGACCGTTGTCTCCAAAAAACCTCCCGTTGAGAGTACACTTCATGCAGATCCTTCTGAGCTTCCTTATATCTTCTCACAGCCTCATCATCACGTCTCGACTTGTACTTTTTTAGCACTTTCTTACACTTACCAATTCTTTCTTTAAAGCACCCAGTATAGGCCTTTCCCCATTCCCATAAAACACCACTACAGTGCTTTAATTTAACTCCAATGCCACTAGTACGCAAGCTTCCCAACTCTCCTTCACCAATTGCTTACACATAGGTTCACGCAACCATGCATTTTCAAACTTGAACCTTTTTTCAGCATGTACAAACAACTTAAAGCTCGGGTCCAACAACAATGGAGTATGGTCAGATGTAGAAATATCCAAATTAAATAACTTGGCCATATTAAACATCTCGTACCAGCTTTGAGACACTAATGCCCGAGCAAGTCGCACCTTTACCATTTGCTCAGTCCCTCACTCCTTTTCCCAAGTAAAATGATTTCCTTCTAGCTCTAAATCCAGCAAACCACACTCATCAACAACCTCCTGAAAGCCATGAATCAACCAATTTGGATATGGTCTTCCTCCTCTTTTATCATCCATGCTCAATACATTATTCAAATCACCTATAATACACCAAGGTAACATTGACTCCTCCTTAAGTTGCTTAATTAAATCCCATGTGTTCTTTCTTAACGATCTTTTTGGCTCCCCATACAACCCTGTTAAACAGTAATCTTGTGAGCCTTCTGTATGAATTCGAACATCAATGTGATTCTGAGAGAAACGCAACAAAGTCACCTCCTCTTGAACCTTCCAGAGTAATGCTATCCCGCCACTCCAACCTTGAGAATCAATAGAAAAAGATCCTTCAAAGTCCAACAACCTTCACACACGCTCCACTTTCTCTATATTACACAAAGTTTCACAAAGAAAAACATACTTGGGCCGCTTTTGGACAACTAAGTCCTTTAAGAATTGAACAACCCATGGGTTCCCAAGCCCACGACAATTCCAGCTGATAATACTCATAATGATTGGCGGGTCCGATCTCCGGAACCCGCCACCTCTAAGTTTTTTTGAACCTCAGAAACATCATGGTCCATCTCCTCACACTCTTTCTCATCATCCGCAGGGTCCATCTCACTTTATCTTGTACAAAGCCAAGCCTACTACTATTCCCATTAATGGTACGACGTCTTTTAGAATCTGTTATAATCAGCCCACTTTGTTGATCCATTGACCCATCTGCCACCTCAACAACCATTGATTTTCCATAAACATCTGTTATCAAATTTTCTTTATTTATCAAAACATTATTCTCTAAGTCAACACCATGATTCTCGTTGATCATTCCATGATTCTTACATATCCCATGTAATTCCTGAAATTCCGCACCATTTAATATTGGATTAATACGAGTATAAAAATGTGTCACGTGGATATTGAGTACTAACGGTTGCACCGATCAAAATTGTAGATTTAGGTATTATTACCGCCAAAAAAATATTTGGGTATTAAAGTGTAACTTTTGAAAAACTTTGTGTATTATCGCCGCCAATATCCCTAACATTAATACTTTATCTCAAATATATAGCCATCCTTCAGCAACGATAACAATGATTTTGGTCCCATGAATGGGAAAAGCATTGGACTTGTTCCATTCTCATGCAGGGTGACTATTTCAAAAATACTATTGGTTTGTTCAAAAGTCAAGCTAATATTCTCACTATGTTGGGAAATGCATGATTGCTTAGTTTTAAAGTTGTAAATATTGTCTATAATTTTAATAAAAACTGGTTCACTATTATTTAAAAAAATATATATAATAGAATGAATTATAGTTTTATAGTATATATAAATATTAATATTAATAATCTCTACATAATATCTAAATACAACATATATATATATTTACATGGCTATATGACATATATATAAAATACAATAATATTAAAAAAATTAATAATAGAAATAAAATAAGAATATAAAAAGTAATAGTGTAGATAGTAGTATACATGCATCAACCATTTTTACTTTCTAATGTATCTCATAATGTTTTTGATGAGTTTAAGAAAAAGAGCTCTAATTACTTGATAAAAAACAAATTATTACACAAATTTATAAGATAAAAAAAGATATGTATGCCTCTACTATTTTTAAATAAATATGATATAATTATTTAAATTATCATAAAATATCTTTAAAATATCATATTTTAATTGATTAATTAATTTATTTTTGTTTAAATTTAAGTTTGTTCTAGTTTTTGAATTTGGCAGTGACAACAAAAAATTATGTATATCATATATTTAATATAATATTAAGTTTAAGTTTAATTAAATTTTATTTAAGATACAAAATATATGGTTTTATTATTTTTAAATAATTATTATTTAAAATATCTTAAAAATATTTTATTTTAATTTGTTTAATTATTTATTTAAATTTAAGTCATGTTTACAATCTACCGTTAAATATAAAAATATTTCTTTAAAATTAATAAAAAATAATAAAAACTTTTAAAACTAACCATTTCAGTTATCTACACATTTTTTATATAGAAGAAAGGCAAAAATTTAAAGTTTATTAAATTAATGACAAGACAATTTTGATTTTTTTTTTTAAATATAAAGTTGAAATATTAATTCACGATTTTCCAAAAAAAAAAAGAAAAAAACAAATACAAAAATGAGAAAATAACAATATATTACAACTTACAAATTTACTTGAGAAGCCCCTAAAAAAGTTTCGTTTAGAATAACGCGTAGGGTTGAGCATTAGTTGGTTTGAACAGTTTTTTCATATTATTATAACTTAGAATTCGGTTTTCAGTTCGGATTGGTGCAATCCAAAAATGACCGACCAAACCAATTAAAGAAAAAAATCGACCATTAACCGACCAAATCGAAGTTTTTTTTTTTTCATAATTTTTGAGAAAGTTTTAGTTAAAAAAAATTGAATTGTTAGAATCCACTTTTGTGTATTTTTTAAAACATAAATTCATAGAATATAGCTACATACACAAATTTAAAAGTTTGAATAAAAGTCTATAAGCATAACATAATTTATATATATATATTTATAATTTCGGTCAGTTTCGGTTCTAACCGGTCGGTCCACACAAGTTTTCAAACCAACCGAACAATGACAGTTTACGCTGTTAATGGTTTTTTCGACATTCGATTATATTAATTTTAGTTTTTGTAGTGTTCAAAATGTCGGTGTACTTAAGGTTTTTTTTTTTTTTTTTAAATTTCATGCTCGCCCTAGGAAAAGATAAAGGTTTAGGGGTGGTGTGGAATAGGTATAATAAATACAAAAAATTGCATAAACAAATGGTTTTAATAGAGTGAAGACATGGCGCGTGAGAGGTAGCTGATTTGAGTGTTGTAATAAACAGATGTCTGAATCCTTTGAGACATGGATTTTGACAGCAAATCTGAATCATTTATGTTTATATATATATATATATGGTAATCTACTTTTTATATATATATATATATATATGGTAATGTGCTTTTTATATACATATATGTACATTAAATTTTTTAATGACTTATTATATTTGAAACTTGACAATTTTGACTTAGTTTGGAGGGTAAATGAACTTTTAAATTTTTATTTATCTATTTTTTAACTTTTGGGAAGTAGTAAGAGTGATTTAATCGAATGGTGGTGTACAATTATTTTTTAGCCTATATTTATAAAATAGACTAATAGTGGTCTAAAATGATTTCATTACTCATTTGCCACTTATCAATATCATTTATTAATTGTTTTTTTTTAATTTTTAATATATCTTTTAATAATAAAAAAAATTATAGTTTGGTATATTTTAAAAAAACATTAATAGCTGTGTATTGACTTTTTTGTATATTGGACAATAAATGTAAAAAATAAATAAAGTATGACATTGACATATATTTAAGACAAAATTTAACATACAATATATATCATTTATTAGAGATGGTCGTTGACATGAAATTTCAACTCAACTCATGTTCAAGAAAAAAATATGTGATTGTAATTTATAAAAATAAATGATATTGTAATTAATACGAGCTTATCGGCGTGGGTCACTGACGAAGGTGGCGAAGTCACTCGCAGTAGCATTGTTGGGTCTGTCGGAGTCGAAATGGGTTGGTGAGAGAGAAGTAATATATTTAACACAAACTTTATGTTTAAAGTGTGCGTTTTTTCACCTTTTCTAGATGAGAACTAATTTAAAGTTCAATAATTTCAACAAATAATAATAATAAGAAGAAAAACCAATCAACATAAGAAAATCTAAATGAGGAAAAGACCTAGAGGAGAAAACAGACTTGGATTGTGAGAAGAACTGACCTTGAACTTTGTCCAGAGAGCATGAAATAAAAATAAGAGCTGAGTTTTAAGGAGGGCTAACAATTAACAAAGCCAAAAAAAGACGGTCCCAAGAGAGAGGCCCAAGGCAATGACTTTGATGCAGCTCAGCCGTGGTGGGTGGGTGGGTGGGTGCCGTTGCCTTGCGCCTGAGAGAGAAGACAAGTGAAGAGAAGATAAAAGAACAGAACGAGAGAGGAGCGGACGAGGGCTCTGATAAAATTTAAAACTATTCAAGATTATTAATGGTGGGATCCGCTACTATTAGTATTCTATCGCCGTTAATAATATTATTAGCAGCGGGTAGTTCGCCTCTAATAAAAATAATTACTCGCCGCTAATATTGTTAGTGGTGAATAATTTGTCTCTAATAAATGTAATTATTCGCTGCTAATAAATCTTAAAAAAAAAATATCTCTTTCTTGGGTATTTCATTTGGTATATTAGAAATTAACTATTCGTCGATAATAATGGTGATTCTGCAGCTAATATATATTTTAAATAACCGCGGATCTAGTTTGTTACTAATAGCCCTGTACAATACAAGGAGACTGGGTCTGCAGCTAATCCTTATGACGCAAATGGCTTTCATTGATGTAGTTTTACAAAATTAATTGATAAAATTACATCACAGATGTTGAACATGCATGTAAGTATGCCATGCGCGCGTGCGGGCTTAAGGGGCAATAAAACTCGATCTCTAGCTAGCTATAAATACTCACAACACTTCTAATGTCTTCATCACAATCTTATTTCATACATCGATCTATTAGCTCTCTCTCTAGTTCTTCCTCTTCATTAATCTTATTATCATATAAGAATATGGAAGTCTCATCATCCCTAATTGTAGGGAACAAATCACACTACGTTTCTTCTTATCATAATGAAGACAATATTACTGTTATGTTTTTCATAGCACTATTATTGATAATAGTGTTATTATTACTACTACATATTAGTGGTAATAAGAAGAAGCAGCCCACTACTACAACTCTTCCTCCGGGTCCCTCCCCATGGCCGATCCTCGGAAACATTCCGGAGATATTGCGGAACAGGCTAGCGTACCAGTGGATCCACCGTCTCATGAAGGAGATGAACACAGACATTGCCTGTATCCGCCTCGGCACGGCCACGCATCTCATCACTGTCACCTCTCCGGAGATAGCCAGAGAGTTCTTGAAGAAACACGACGCAGTGCTCGCTTCCAGACCCGACACGGTGGTCACTTCTCTAATAAGCCGCGGTTACAAGGCCACTGTCGTCACTCCATCCGGAAACCAGTGGAAGAAGATGAGAAGAGTTCTGGTGTCCGAGCTCTTCAACCGCTCTAAGCTCGCTTGGCTTCTCCAGAAGAGAACCGAGGAAGCTGATGATCTGGTTCGCTTCGTTTATAGCCAGGCCTTGGCTAGCAGTGGCGGTGGAGAAGGAGGAGGAGGAGTGGTGAATGTGAAAGTTGCCGCGAAGCAGTACGCGGCAGGGGTAATGAGGAGAATGATGTTCGGTAGAGGATATTCTGGGAAGCGAAGAGAGGACGGTGGCCCTGGGAAGGAAGAGGAAGAGCACGTGGAGGCTTTGCTTACTGTGCTGTCGCATGCTTATGCCTATTCTGTATCGGACATTCTGCCATGGCTGCGGTGGTTTGACTTAGATGGTCATCAGAGGACTGTTGGTGAAGCCATAAAAGTGATCAACAACCACCAAGACTCGATAATCAGCAAGAGAATTCGAGAGTGGAGAGAGGACGAGCATGCTGAGGCCAAGAACAAGAAGCAACCTTCAGACCTGCTTGATGTTCTCATCTCGGCCAAAGATTCTGACGGGAATCCGCTTTTGTCGGACGATGAAATCCGAGCACAAGTCACGGTGATCTCATATATATATATATATATTCGAAAGACTAGTTAATATATACATGTCAATAACAAGAGTTACTAATACATAATACATAATTTGTATGAAAACGCAGGAATTGCTTTTAGCAGGAATTGACAATTCATACAATGCAGCAGAGTGGGCACTCTCAGAGATGTTGAACCAGCCAGAGATGCTTGAAAAGGCAACCGAAGAAATCGACAGAGTGGTTGACAGTGGCAGTGGCAAACTCCTCCAAGAGTGTGACATCCCCCAACTCCCTTACCTTGTGGCCTGCGCAAGAGAAGCTCTCCGCCTCCACCCGGTCACTGCCTTCAATCTTCCCCATCTGTCCACCGCCGACTGCACCGTGGCTGGCTACTTCATTCCCAAGGGCAGCCACGTCCTCCTCAGCCGCCACGGCCTCGGACGCAACCCGGCTGTGTGGGATCAGCCGTTGCGCTTCAATCCGGAGCGCCATCTTCTGGAGAACAAGTGTGACTTGGGGGATCCGGAGCTGCGGTTCATCAGCTTCTCGACAGGGAGGAGAGGGTGCGTCGGAATGGTGCTGGGGACCAACATGACTGTTATGCTTTTGGGAAGACTGTTGCAGTGTTTCACCTGGACGATTCCACAAGGAGTGGAGAAGATCGATCTGAGGAGTGGAGAGGGCAGCTCTCTCTTTAAGGCTACGCCATTGTATGCCCATGCAAAGCCTCGCTTCAATCCATCTCTTTATACATCATTATCACATGAATGAATCATCATCATTATTAGCTAGCTAGGGAATTTATCATCATCAATAGCCAGCTAGGGAATTCATCTTCATCAATAATGTGACAAATGTGTGTACACATCATACGTGTAGATTTCAAAAAATTACCCATATTCAAAAAAAAAAAAAAAATCATAGGCACACTCGACTTAAAAGTTATATACTTTCTATTAATTGCATCGAGTTCTATTTGAATTCCTGTCGATGCAAATGGATTTTTTCATGAAAAACATGATTTTTAAGGGTCCATCGATCTAGATATCAATGTATATCGAATTTTCTACAAATTTTTATGTTTCAAATCTAAAAAATTGTAAAAAAAATTGCAAAAAAAATAAAATCAAACACATACTTATTCGAAATGCATATATTAGTGTTTTAACTAAACTTTTTATTTAGTTTAAGCTTTGAATCATTAAAGACAAATGAAATCATAAAGAAAAAAATAAAGAGCAAAAATTTAGCAAGAGAGATTCCATGGGTTGATGTGTGATCTTCAAACACTACAAAAAACAAGGCCTATACCGAGAACAAATGTCGTCGGTATAAGCCTAAATGTTCTCAGTATAGCCTCTACTGAGAACATGTTCTCAGGAGTAAGTCCTCGGTATTGCCGCGTCGGTAGAGGTAAACTTCTACCGACGACATTAAATCTGTTCTCAGTATAAGTTGTACCGAGGACAATGTCATCGGTATAGAGTGGACAATGTTCTCAACACAACCAGTCTAATTTTGTCATAAGGATGGGCTATACCGAGGAGACTGAACTGAGAATTTTTTATATTTGTAATGTTTATTCACTTATGTATGTATTTATTGATTTATTTAATTTGAATTAAATATAAAACAATATAATAAAATTAAAACACTTATATTAAACATATAAATAAAAACATAAGACTACGTTTGCTAAATCAAAATAAAGAGTTGTCATAAACATGAAAAATGTAATAGTCCATAGTAATAAAATTCATACATAAGTCCTACTGAGTTGGTGCTCCAACATCAGGATCATCAGGTGGTGGTGGGGCACATTGAGATCCCGGGGTGATACAATGAGTCCGGATGTGCTCTTCTAATTGTCGAACACGCTCTCTCATCTCAGACATATCTTCATCTCTAGTTTGTGGAGGATCAATGGTAAATGGAGTTCGGTCCCTTATGTTAAGGATACGTCCATATCCTTTCTGGTGGTCACGTCGTTTTCCAAAGACAGTTTGTACCAAAGATAAGTCGTCATCTTCAGGCGCACTCGAAACTGGTGTGGAACTCTCCGTATCAGTTGTTTGTGTCTCCTGTGTGTCGCGATATGAACGCAATTTCTCCTATGATACAATGTATAATGTAATTATGTATTGTAAACAAATAATTCAAAATTCGAAAAATGTTTTAAAAAACTTAACGTACCCAAGGTTTTTTTGTTGCCTCTGTCATCCACCCTGTGTCTGATTTATAATAAGTATTCATCCAGCTATCCAGGATAGGCTCAAGTTGCCTAGTCTCTAAATTGCGCTATCACGTACATATATTTTTATAAAAATAATAATTAAACGTAAATAAGAAAAACAAACTTAAAAAGAATTAATTAACTAACTTTATATAGCGCAGTACTGGGATTGACTGAGAACCTCCGTAGCTAAGCTATTTTAGTTTCTTCCTATTTTCCTTGTTGACCCCAGAACGTTTCTGCAAAAAGTTTCTGTTAGTAATATATTTAATTAAGAGAGTTAATTTTAGCAAGAAATTAATACCGCCCATTAATCGTTAAATGTTCTTTAATATCGTACTTCCAATCAAAATACTTTTTAGCACACGATGTATCAATGCCTCTCAAGATCCCAGGCATATGCCCTTGTCCATATCTGGTACGCCCGATATCAAACAAATCATCCTAAATTACAAACATTTATTAGTAAATATGATATATAACCTAAAAATAGAATTAACATAAATACATAAACTACTTACCTTCAGATGTGCAAGTATTATTTGTTTCGAGGCATTTGATACTTTTGACCATTGATGACAGTCTGGATCTGTGTATTGTCGAACAAGTAATCCCAGCTCTCTTGAGAAATTTGAACTGTAATGTAATGCCTCGGATTCCCTAATATGGTTTAATGGCCGGATTAGTAGGCCGGGATGGCCATAACTGTTTAATTATGCTATTAAATGTGTTTATGCATGCTTATGAGAATTATATTATAATATGATGTTAAATGCATGCATGTGAGTCCACATTTGTTTACAAGAGTGTTTTGGTAATTTGGCTCGTTGATGGCATAATTGTATAATTGTACACATGTCGATGATATATGTTGAGACCACATTATAATGTGGGTTTGTTCGAGCTATTCGGCATGAGACGATCTTAGAATATTGATTAGCGGTTTAGTCACAACAGGTTTAAGTGTCGGGGCTTGGGTTGAGTCTCGGGGTGATTTTAATGATTAGAGCGTTACCGGGTATTAAAGGGTAACGGGTTGTGAGTTATTGGTGTTTGAAATTATTGAGAATAGCGGGAATTGGAGAGCGTTAGTTATGATTAACGAGATAGGAGGGATGTACCAAATATGCCATTGGGAGCCTTTAGAAACTATTAATTGACCTAGGGGTAAAATGGACATTTCACCCCTAGGATAGATATATCCTTTGATAGCTGAAGAAGATAGTGGAAAAACAAAGCATGCCTAAGAGTTCTTCCGTACCTTCTTCTCTTCACATTTCTTTGTGGTTTTTGAACAAATTTTGAGGATTCAAGCTTGGGAAGCAAGCCTTGGGAGTTTGGGAGTGTGTTCCATCATTGAAGAGCATCATAAGCTGAACTTTGGGTAAGTTTCTAACCATGGATTTCTCTGGTTTGCCTTGTTCTAGTTCTATTTTGCAGCTGAGATTTCTAGGGTGAATTCTTGGTTTTGTTGGGAGTTTTGGCTAGGGTTCCCATGCTTGTGATGTTTGGGGTGTGTTAGGATGGTTTTTGGGTTCATTTGGCATCAAGAATAGGAATTGGAAGCTTGGAAATCGAGTTAGAATTGAAGGAGTTGAAGAAGGTCGGTTCACACTACAACAAATTTAATTATTAGCGGCGGGGGACTCCGCCGCTAATAAATGCCACGTCCGCCGCTAATAGACTTTAGCGGCGGGCCTCCGCCGCTAATACCCCGCGCCTAAAAAAGTGTCGCTAATAATGATTATTAGCGGCGGACATTAGCGGCGGAACCCGCCGCTAATAACTATGTCCGAGTGATTAATATTAGCCGCGGGGTCCGCCGCTGTTATTGTATTTATAATTTTTTTAAAATTAAATTTTAAATAAATTAATAAATTAATATTTATTAAATTTAATTATTTTTAAAAATAATTTATAATATAATTTAATAAAAATAAATATTAAATTAATTTAAACATAACTAACATTAAAATTAATATAAATAGTTTTAATATTTATCAACCTAGTAAATATCACTATAGTCATTAAAAATAAATAAAGTATTAATTCAGTCCAAATATATAAACTAGTAACTAAAGAAAGTCATTAAGATTAATATTGAAATTGTCCTCATCTTCAACATTTTGGTCTGGCTGTGAGGACGATGGCTGTGACGATGGCTGTGAATTTGTATATTTTTCTAGCACTTAGTTTAATTAATATTATATAATTAAGAAAATGGTGATAAAGAAAATATGGGTGCTAATAATCTGATTGATCAAGTTTAAATCCTCTTTATTCAATATTAACAAAAACACTATATTTTACTTAATACTAAATCATCTATTATTATATTTTATAAATTAATTTAAATTATCACTTAAATTTTGTTTTTAACCAAAACAGTCCTATAATTATTTACATACCAAGATTAAAAAATAAAGTAAGAACAAACATATATCTTAACAATAGATATCAAGATTTACATACCAAGGATACTAACTAAAGGACTCAAAACTCAAATATTATACACTAAACAAATACAAAATAAATTATTCAAAAAATACAAAAGATATTAATTACAAAAAATATATCCACACCTGTTGAGGGTGTGCCAAGGCCGTGTGTGTGTCGGGGTCGTGGGTGTGTCGCTGTCCTGATAAAAAAAAAATTAATGCCAAAAGATACACGAAAAAAATTCAAACCAAATATATGAAATAAAAACTCGACAAGAAAAGAAATTGATAACAAAGGAGATTTGTTATCATTTTTGAAATCTTATGCAATATTATAATATCTTATACTATTTTATGATGTTTTATTAGATAATATTATTCAATAAACAAATTAAATTATATAATTTAATTAGATAATATTATATCAAACTTTTATTATTTAATTAATTAAATTAATAAAAAATAATTAAAAATAAATTATTATTTATTCTTAATTTTTTATACTTTTATTAAATATTATTATCAATTACTATATTCATGTAATTTATATTAAACAATATTATTCAATAAACAAATTAAATTAAATTATTTATTTAGATAATATTATATCAAACTTTTATTATTTAATTCATTAAATTATTAAAAATTAATCAAAAATTAAATTATTATTTATATAATTATTTATTCTTAATTTTTTATACTTTTATTAAATATTATTATCAATTTCTATATTCATGTAATTTATAACTATTTAATATTAGATAATATTATTCAATAAACAAATTAAATTATATAATTTAATTAGATAATATTATATCAAACTTTTATTATTTAATTAATTAAATTAATAAAAAATAATTAAAAATAAATTATTAATTATTCTTAATTTTTTATACTTTTATTAAATATTATTATCAATTTCTATATTCATGTAATTTATATTAAACAATATTATTCAATAAACAAATTAAATTAAATTATTTATTTAGATAATATTATATTAAACTTTTATTATTTAATTCATTAAATTATTAAAAATTAGTCAAAAAATAAGTTATTATTTATATAATTATTTATTCATATTTTATTATACTTTTACTAAATATAATTATCAATTTCTATATTCATGTAATTTATAACTATTTAATATTGGATAATGTTATTCAATAAATTAATAAAAAATAATTAAAAATAAATTATTATTTATTCATAATTTTTTAAAATTTTATTAAATATAGTTATCAATTTTTATATTCATGTAATTTATATTAAACAATATTATTCAATAAACAAATTAAATTAAATTATTTAATTAAATAATAATATATCAAACTTTTATAATTTAATATAATGTTAAGAAGACAATAATCAAGAACTATCTGTGATACCAAAATATAATGTTAAATAAGTACAACAAATTGAAAACAATAAGAATTTTCTATGCAAATATTCATTTCTTTTATCTATTCAATACTATCATTTATATATTTTGCCCCACAATTTTTTTAATCTATTTTCTGAGCTATAATTTTGATAGTTTTACTCTTTGTAACTCTGTTTTCCCATTCACATCATCAATCAATATGATGATTTTGTCTATAGTTTTCAATGCTGTTTAGATAAAAACAAATGACTAATTAATCAAAACTAATTATGTCTTATATATGTTTTATATGGTCTCTTTGTGATGCTGTACGTGCTTATACAAAATGAAAATTTCATTGTCAAATGATTGAGCTAGTTTGAGAGATTAATTTATCTGGTTAACCAATTACCATATATTAATTACATGATGAAATCAACAATAATATATATAGATCGATACATATTGATATATATATCTTCATAAAGAAAGAGCTAGTTTTGCTTACCCAAGTAAACTGCAAAGGAGATCGAGTAGTGATGATGATAACAAAAGCCCCAACAAACCAAGAAGATCTTGCAGATATAAATCGAGGAGAATAAGACCCACAACAGAACAAAGCACAAATAGTTTATCTATAAAACATAAAATAAATGGTTTTGTTAATAAAAAATGTGATGAGTTTATATATACATGAATTAATATATATATATTTATTATATAGAACTCCACCTTGTCTTCCCTTGCGAGTTTTTCCTTCTCTTCTGCAACTATTATCCCATAGATGAGCCTCGTATCTACCTGACCATCTATGCCTGTAAAAATTTCAAAACCAAATATCTAAGAAATAATACAACAGAAAAAAATGTGTGCATATATATATATACATATGTGTGT
Source organism: Humulus lupulus (assembly GCF_963169125.1). Classification (NCBI taxonomy): domain Eukaryota; kingdom Viridiplantae; phylum Streptophyta; class Magnoliopsida; order Rosales; family Cannabaceae; genus Humulus; species Humulus lupulus. The sequence continues at coordinate 2,127,614 of NC_084794.1, read as the reverse complement.
GTATATAGATGAGAAAATGACCTAGTTACACCACGGTATATAGATGTTCTTTGTCCGAAAGTGTCAATGGATTTTCTAGGAACGGCCTCGATTGCGGTTGTCGGACTGGAGAGGCTCGGCGTTAGGGAGAGTCGCGAAGGGGAGGAGGAAAGAAATGAGCGAATAGTTTGAGAACAGACGCTAAGAGGAAATGGGCGGTTTCCAATAATATTATTAGCGGCGGGTCCCGCCGCTAATAGTTTCTCCCGCCGCCAAAACTATTATTAGCGACGGGTAGCCCGCCTCTAATAAAAGGTAATTATCCGCCGCTGATATTATTAGCGGCGGGACCCGCCGCTAATAAAGGGTGATTACCCGTCGCTGATAGTATTAGCGGCGGATAGCCCGCCTCTAATAAAGGTGATTATCCGCTGCTAATAAATTTTAAAAACCGTTCCCAGGCGTTTATTTTGGGATATTTGCGGCTGAGCCTCCGCCGCTAATAGTCGTACAGTCCGCCGCTAATACATTTTTTTATATTTTTTTAAATAGTCACTTATTATTAGTGGCGGAACCCCAAGTCCGCTGCTAATATACTGGACATTACAGGCGGACTTAGTCCGCCGCTTATTAATCCGCCGCTAATAGACTTTATTGTTGTAGTGTCAGGGGAGTTTGGGTCTGGAGGTAGCGCTATAGCGCCCACCTTAGGGCGCTACAATGCTCCTCAGGAGGCTTTTTGGCATATGGGTGGTTCTGAGTATAGCGCTGGGGCGCTAGGGGTTGAGCGCTGTAGCGCTACCCTGTTCCTTCTAAGTCCTGTTTTGAGTGTTTTTAAGGGTTTTTGACTTGGGGGTTTCAATCCTTAAGGTCCGGGATCGAATCTACTCACCGTGTGGGCATGTTTCGAGGTCCCGAGAGTGGTGCTTAGGTTAAGACCCTATTTATGTGGATTCTCATTAATGGAGGTTATATTTGGTTGTGACTAGGTAACCGCTAAGGAGCTAAAAGATTGATCGTTCTCAGGGGTCGTTCTTATAATAATTTTCACTCGAATCTGAGGTAAGAAAACAATGTATGGATACAGTTGCACCCCATATATGTATATGACATGCATGGTTTGTTATTGAAGCATGCTGGTTGATGTATGTGGACATGGATTGCATATTAAATGCTAGCGAATGTTGATTACTTGTTTATGGCACTGACTAGTCAGGGACCGACCCTAAAGTCGATGAACATGCATTGAATGGCTCTATAGCATTGATGTTGGACTGACCCTAAGGTTGAAGAACTTATAAGCGCTTGCCTGGTCTAAGACCAGATGTTCATAGTCAGGGCATATGGCCCTAGTGATTGTTTGTCACATGGCTAGGGGACGCTGTCCATAGTTACGACTTTAGAGTCGGGAGGAAGGTTATGTTGGTGACCAATCACCATACACCTATCCTGATCAAACTTATGAAGGAATCACTTATCAGTTAAGCCCTGGTGACCCTATCGTCACATGGCTAAAGGGAGCTGCACCCACTTTTGCGACTTTTGCTATTGTCACCTATCTGTTATGGACTGATAGTCCTGAATGGTTATTATGATCATTGTTGATATTATATCATGCTTTATTATGTTTTCTTGCTGGGCCTTGGCTCATGGGTGCTATGTGGTGCAGGTAAAGGGAAAGAGAAGCTCACCTAACCTTGAGTGGAGAGCTTGGGCGATGTTGTGTACATATTTGGCCGCTTGACCACCACGGTCAGGGAGTTCTCAGAGGGACTAGAGGTTTATCCTATTTTTGCCGCTTAGGTCGGCGGGGATTGTAAATTTGAAACTGTAGCGACCATTTTGTAATGTAAACTTCTTGTAAACGTTTTTAATGGCTCATGAGCAGTTTATCTACTTAATGAAATGTATCCTTTCCTTTTTACTGGTTTTTACACTTTAGCCTGTTAATAATACTTAGATCACGTTTTTAACCAAATGACTCGGGTAGCGGGTCAAATTTCGGGTTCACTGTTCACCGTAACTGTTCTGGGGTAACCAGGGCGTTACAACTTGGTATCAGAGCAATGCCAAGGTTAAGGTTCCTGTAGACTGGCTGGGTATGTACACACATCACCGAAGTCAAGCTCGACTCATGGTTTGGTAACTATCTATGTGGTTACATGTATAATTGTTTAAATGTGATATATATGCTTTACCTGTGTGCATGAGATACCATGCTGAACTTGTGCCCTGGAATATTATATCTTCAGCAAATGTGTGCTAATTAGTACTGAGATTGCTCGAACCTGCTTATTAGTATGGTTGTTTACAAGTTATTATGTGATACATGCTGAGTGCTGAATGCTATAAACATGTACCTGCTCATATATGTGTATGACTGTGGAATGTGATAATTGTCTGTTTTTTCTTGGACCGTAAGGCGGCAAGAGGTTTAGTTATTACTACTTGACTGGCCGTATTGATTATTGTTTCAGTAAGGTATCAGTGACAATGAATCCAGGGTAGACAGACATGTCAGCTGGCCAGAGTGATCCAAGCCAGAATAATAACAGTCAGGGTCAAGAGAATGACCAATCCCAGATTCCACAGCTAGCACCTGCAAACTGGCAACATCTGTTTGAGGAGTTGCAGGCAACAGTGTTAAAGCAGGGAGAGGAGCTTCGTCTCCTAAGACAGCAGCAAGTGCCTGTAGTGGCCAGTGTTGCAGAGGCACCTTCTGTGTCGGTGCCAGTTACTGGGCAACTGCCTGAGGTTGGAAACAAATGGGAACCTCTTTATGAACGGTTCAGGAAACAACAACCTCCTGTGTTTGAGGGTAGTGCAGATCCTACCAAGGCTGAAGAATGGATGAGCATGATTACCACTATTCTTGACTTTATGAAGGTAGTTGGTAGTGAGAGGGTAACCTGTGCTACCTATATGTTTCGGGATGATGCCCGGATTTGGTGGGAAGTGATTGCCCAGACCAAGAACGTTAATACTCTGAGCTGGGAGGAGTTTCAGGCCTTGTTTAATGAAAAGTATTACAATGATGCCATCAGGGCAGCTAAAGCTGATGAATTCATGAGGCTACTTAAGGGAAGCTTATCAGTTACTGAGTATGACTTAAAGTTTGACCGCTTGGCAAAGTTTGCCAAGGAGTTGGTGCCCACTGATGGGACCAGGAGAGAGAGATTTTTACAGGGGCTACAGCCCAGGTTAGCCCGAGATGTACGTATCACCACTGTGGCAGGAGTTACTACTTATGCACAGGTGGTGGAGAAGGCACTCACAGCTGAGAGTGCAGAGACTAAGATCTGGCGTGACAGTGCATCCATAAGGGATTTCAGGAGGCCAGGTCCTCCATTTGTGGGTTCTGGTAGGGGTGTTGGCCCCAGTGATCAGAAGGGGAAGGTTCCTGACACCTTCCCAGTTCCAGGTCCTGACAGACGGCCTCGTGGTGTTTCTATGGGTCGTCCTGGTGGTAATGAAGCCTGGAGGTCTTATCCTGAGTGTCCTAGATGCAAGAGGCATCACTTGGGAGAGTGTAGGGCGAGGAGTTGCTTCTCTTGTGGAGCAGTGGGTCATCTAAAAAAGGATTGCCCTAAGGCAAGAAAGGAAGAACCTAGGAAGGCAGACAGCTCGGCCCCTGCTCGAGTGTTTGCATTGACTCAAGCAGAAGCTGAGGCTTCCCCCTCAGTTGTTACAGGTCAGCTTCTTAGTCCTGGAACCACTTATAATGTATTGATTGATTCTGGTGCTACGCATTCCTTTGTTGCTAGTGGTGTTATTGATAGATTGTGTAGACCTTGTGATTTCTGTGCTATGGGGTTTGGTACTTTGCTACCCACTGGGGAGTTAGTGGTATCCAGGAGATGGGTCAGATCTTTGCCAGTGATAGTGGAGGGCAGAGAGTTGTCAGTGGATCTTATAGAGTTAGTTATGACTGACTTCGATATGATACTGGGTATGGATTGGTTAGCAAAGTATGGAGCAACCATTGATTGCAGAAGGAAGATGGTCACCTTTGAGCCTGAGGGTGAGGATCCTTTTGTGTTTGTTGGTGCTGTGCATGGACCCCGTATTCCTATGATCTCTACATTGAGGGCTAGGGATTTATTGCAAGGGGGTTGCATTGGATTCTTAGCCAGTGTGGTTGATACCACCCAGGTCGTGCCAGTGAGACCAGAGGATACTAGGCTTGTATGTGAGTTTCTGGATGTGTTTCCAGAAGATTTACCAGGGTTGCCAGCACACAGAGAGATTGAGTTCGTTATAGAACTGGCACCAGGGACGGAGCCAGTGTCTAGAGCACCATACAGAATGGCCCCAGCTGAATTGAAAGAATTAAAGGTATAGTTGCAAGAGCTGTTGGATTTGGGTTTTATCAGACCTAGTTTTTCACCCTGGGGTGCGCCAGTTCTGTTTGTGAAGAAGAAGGACGGTTCTCTGAGAATGTGTATTGATTACAGAGAACTGAATAAGTTGACAATTAAGAACCAGTATCCTTTGCCAATGATAGACGATATGTTTGATCAATTGCAGGGTAAGACGGTATTCTCTAAGATCGACCTTCGTTCTGGTTATCGTCAGTTGAGGGTCAAGGAGGGAGACATACCGAAGACTGCTTTTCGTACCAGGTATGGGCATTATGAGTTTTTAGTTATGTCATTTGGATTGACTAATGCCCCTGCTGCTTTCATGGATATGATGCACAGAGTGTTCAATGACTATCGAGACCAGTTTGTGATCATCTTCATCGATGATATTCTGGTATATTCTCAGTCTGAGACAGAACATGAGCATCATCTGAGGTTGGTTCTACAGAGATTGAGGGAGCATAGATTGTTTGTAAAGTTCAAGAAGTGTGAATTCTGGTTGTCTCAAGTGTCTTTTCTTGGACATATTGTCAGTAAGGAGAGGATTAAAGTAGATCCAGCAAAGATTGAAGCGGTCAGAGATTGGCCAAGGCCAAAGAATGCTTTTGAGGTTAGAAGTTTCCTTGGATTGGCAGGGTATTACAGGCGTTTCGTGGAAGGGTTCTCAAAGATTGCTACTTCGTTGACTGAGCTGACACGCAAGAGTCAGAAGTTTGTGTGGTCAGATAAATGTGAGAACAACTTCCAGGAACTGAAACAGAGATTGATTACAGCTCCGATTCTGAGTCTTCCAACAGACCAGGAGAAGTTTTTGATTTACTGCGATGCTTCTCATCAGGGTTTGGGCTGTGTTTTGATGCAATCTGAGAGGGTGATAGCTTATGCTTCTCGTCAGTTGATTTGGAGTTAGCAGCTGTGGTCTTTGCTCTGAAGATATGGAGGCATTATCTCTATGGAGAGAAGTGCGAGATTTATACAGACCACAAGAGCCTGAAATACTTCTTCACCCATAAAGACTTGAACATGAGGCAAATGCGTTGGCTAGAGTTAGTAAAAGATTATGATTGTGAGATTCTGTATCACCCAGGGAAAGCCAACATGGTAGCTGATGCTTTAGCCGGAAGGGTCCGGGACAGATTCATGGTATTAGGCTGATAGCCAGAGAGTTAGCTGATGACATGACCAGAGCTGGTATAGAGTTGCTAGTGGGCCAGTTGGCCAATATTACGCTACAGTCTACGCTGTTGGAGAGAATCAAAGAGAGTTAGTTGAGTGATCCACAGCTGATCAAGATTAGAGAGGATGTCTTGGCTGGAGCATCTAGAGACTATACAGTGTCTGATTTGGGGTTGTTGAGGTACAATGGACAGATATGTGTTCCGTTGGACACTGCTTTGAGGCGAGAGATTCTGGATGAATCTCGTACTACACCTTACTCTTTGCATCCAGGCACCACAAAGATGTATCAGGATGTGAGATCATTGTACTGGTGGCCAGGGATGAAGAGAGATGTAGTGGAGTATGTGGCTAAGTGCTTGACATGTCAACAGGTCAAGGCTGAGCATCAGAGGCCGGCAGGGTTATTGCAGCCTCTGGATATCCCAGAGTGGAAATGGGAAGACATCACGATGGATTTTGTGGTGGGCTTACCCAGGACTGTTGGTTAGCATGATTCTATTTGGGTGATAGTGGATCGCTATACCAAGTCAGCTCACTCTTTTCCAGTGAGGACTACTTATACTGTTGACCAGTATGCAGATCTCTATGTGAGAGAGATCGTGCGCCTCCATGGAGCTCCTAGGTCGATCGTGTCTGATCGGGACCCTACATTCACTTCCAAGTTTTGGAAGAGTTTACAGACAGCCATGGGTACACGACTGAAGTTCAGTACAGCTTATCATCCTCAGACAGATGGGCAATCTGAGAGGACGATTCAGATATTAGAGGACATGCTGCGGGCATGTGTGCTGGACTTTGGTGGGTCATGGAGTAAGTATCTGTCTCTGATAGAGTTCTCCTATAATAATAGTTATCAGTCTACCATTGGAGTTGCACCTTATGAGATGCTGTATGGTAGGAAATGTAGATCTCCCATTCATTGGGATGAGACAGGTGAAAGGAGATACTTAGGTCCTGAAGCAGTTCAGAGGACCAGTGATGCTATTGACAAAATTAGAGCTCGGATGCTTACTTCTCAAAGTAGACAGAAGAGCTACGCAAATCCCAAGCGCAGGAACGTGGAGTTCCAGGTAGGAGACTATGTCTTCCTTAGAGTCTCACCATGGAAAGGGGTGAGAAGATTTGGGAAGAAAGGCAAGCTGAGTCCCAGGTTTGTAGGTCCATTTGAGATCCTGGAGAGGATTGGTCAAGTGGCTTACAGGCTAGCTTTGCCTCCGGCATTGTCGGCCGTGCATAATGTATTTCATGTTTCCGCTCTTTGGAGGTATGTATCTGATGAGAGTCATGTTTTGAGTTATGAAGATCTGGAGCTTGAGCCAGATCTCTCCTTTGAGGAGCAGCCTGTACAGATACTTGACAAGAAAGATAAAGTCCTCAGGAACAAGACAATACCTTTGGTTAAGGTATTGTGGAGGAACAACAAGGTCGAGGAGGCGACCTGGGAGCTGGAGTCAGATTTGCGGAGTCAGTATCCCGGGTTGTTCAGGTAAATTTCGAGGACGAAATTTCTGTAAGGAGGGGATAGTTGTAATGCCCCGGATTCCCTAATATGGTTTAATGGCCGGATTAGTAGGCCGGGAGGGCCATAACTGCTTAATTATGCTATTAAATGTGTTTATGCATGCTTATGAGAATTATATTATAATATGATGTTAAATGCATGCATGTGAGTCCACATTTGTTTACAGGGGTGTTTTGGTAATTTGGCCCGTTGAGGGCATAATTGTATAATTGTATGCATGTCGATGATATATGTTGAGACCACATTATAATGTGGGTTTGTTCGAGCTATTCGGCATGAGACGATCTTAGAATATTGATTAGCGGTTTAGTCACAACAGGTTTAAGTGTCGGGGCTTGGGTTGAGTCTCGGGGTGATTTTAATGATTAGAGCATTACCGGGTATTAAAGGGTAACGGGTTGTGAGTTATTGGTGTTTGAGATTATTGAGAATAGCGGGAATTGGAGAGCGTTAGTTATGATTAACGAGATAGGAGGGATGTACCAAATATGCCATTGGGAGCCTTTAGAAACTATTAATTGACCTAGGGGTAAAATGGACATTTCACCCCTAGGATAGATATATCCTTTGATAGCTGAAGAAGATAGTGGAAAAACAGAGCATGCCTAAGAGTTCTCCCGTACCTTCTTTTCTTCACCTTTCTTTGTGGTTTTTGAACCAATTTTGAGGATTCAAGCTTGGGAAGCAAGCCTTGGGAGTTTGGGAGTGTGTTCCATCATTGAAGAGCATCATAAGCTGAACTTTGGGTAAGTTTCTAACCATGGATTTCTCTGGTTTGCCATGTTCTGGTTCTGTTTTGCAGCTGAGATTTCTAGGGTGAATTCTTGGTTTTGTTGGGAGTTTTGGCTAGGGTTCCCATGCTTGTGATGTTTGGGGTGTGTTAGGATGGCTTTTGGGTTCATTTGGCATCAAGAATAGGAATTGGAAGCTTGGAAATCGAGTTAGAATTGAAGGAGTTGAAGAAGGTCGGTTTAGGGGAGTTTGGGTCTGGAGGTAGCGCTATAGCACCCACCTTAGGGCGCTACAGCGCTCCTCAGGAGGCTTTTTGGCATATGGGTGGTTCTGAGTATAGCGTTGGGGCGCTAGGGGTTGAGCGCTGTAGCACTACCTTGTTCCTTCTAAGTCCTGTTTTGAGTGTTTTTAAGGGTTTTTGACTTGGGGTTTCAATCCTTAAGGTCCGGGATCGAATCTACTCACCGTGTGGGCATGTTTCGAGGTCCCGAGAGTGGTGCTTAGGTTAAGACCCTATTTATGTGGATTCTCATTAATGGAGGTTATATTTGGTTGTGACTAGGTAACCGCTAAGGAGCTAAAAGATTGATTGTTTTCAGAGGTCGTTCTTATAATAATTTTCACTCGAATCAGAGGTAAGAAAAAAGTGTATGGATACAGTTGCACCCCGTATATGTATATGACATGCATGATTTGTTATTGAAGCATGTTGGTTGATGTATGTGGACATGGATTGCATATTAAATGCTAGATAATGTTGATTACTTGTTTATGGCACTAATGATTAGTGCCCAAAAATACACATTTATTGATTTTAATAGTCAAAATAAATTAAGTTTTAATTAATATTTTCATCAAATTATTATGATTTATTTTATAAATGAAAATATTTAATTATGATTTAATTTATTGTTATTTTGTAGGAATTAAAGGTGTATTTTGTCATAAAGAAAAGAAAGAAGAAATAAATAAATAAAGTTGAAGAAATGAGGAAAGGTTGGTGTTTTTGAAGAAAGTTGGCCCACAATTTCGGCCCAAATACCCAGCTGCCAGGTGGCGTGCCCTCCTCGCGCCACGCATCCCAACAACATTCCAGCCAGCCACCAAGGTTGCGCCACCTGTCCGCCACTTCAGCAAAGCATCTCACGCCCCCAAGCCTTCTTCAGAAGCTTGTCTCCTGCATTGACCATTGACCGGTCAAACCATCAATTTCCATCTCCTTGACCCACCTTTGACCCACGTTAATCCTCCTTCAGCCAGCCTTCAACCATCCCAAGCCCAACGTACAACTCCAAGGCCCAAATTCAGCTCCAGCAAGGTCAGCTCTCCCAATCACCTCTGAAGGCCCACAACTCCAAGACCCAACCAGCCAGCTCCACCTATCGACGTGGCATGATTTGATTGGCTGGGATTGGTCAATGGACCAGTTGCCACCAGCCACCCTTGGCCCAAATTTTTGTGCACATTGCCATTTGGAGCTTTAAAGCTCATCTTTTTTTGGTGTTTTTGAAAAAGGGCATTTTGACCATACACCAAAATAGCTAGGTTAATATTTATAATAAGATTTGATTTTTCAAAATCATATTTTATTATTAATATTTCAGATTTATTTTGTAAACCCCAAATTGTTATTTAATTTCTTTTTAGTCCTTTTCTCCATCTATAAATAGGGACACTCTCTTCACATTTGGTATGTAATTTTTAGGTAGCAAAACTCTACCAAATTTTAGTCTCATCTCTCATATTTTCTCTCTAGAATTTTATGAGAATGTCTAGCATAATAGGCTAACCTTCTTGGGAAGGTTAGGATGATCCTATATGCACTATGACTTTGTTTGGTATTTTTGATTCACCATGTACTTAAAGTTTATATATTTGAGTGATTTATTTTCTTTCATCTCTACTTCTTCATCTTGTTATCTATATTTATGTTTACTAATAGTATATAGATTTTGTCATACACTTTCTATGTATTATCAAATTAGTGAAAATAATATAGATAATATATTTATCATTTTCTCCATCTCATCCATATATATTTACTTTTGCTAAAATCTATATAGAATTAGTCATGCTCTTTCTATGTATTTTATAAATAGTAAAAGTAATATTTGTGTTAGGTTTTATGTCCAATCTTTTATTGCATTATTGCCAATGGTATAATGTCATTTTTAGATTTCTCATAAGATTTATCTCATCTTTTCATGGTAAAGAATAATAATCACTTGAATACATTTTGTGAAATATATTTGTGCTGTAATGATAAATCTTCCAAATGAATAGTTGGGATGTGAACTATCCATTTGTGTAATTTTTGTGAATCAAAGATCCAAATAAATAAGTATGCATATTGGTGACTCTTGATCCTTCTTATTTGTTACCTATTGTTACATCACACTTTATTCTATCTTTATTTATAATCTTTAAATTTCAAAAATAACAAAAATATCACTTGTTCTATTTTCCTCACATTATTTATCTCTAACATTTATTTATTGATTAACTTGTTCATTTATCTCCTTGTGGAATCGACCGCCCATCTATACTACGACTACCGCTAAGTGGAAGTCACGTTTGGGTGTTAAACAACTGACTAGTCAGGGACCGACCCTAAAGTCGATGAACATGCATTGAATGGCTCTATAGCATTGATGTTGGACCGACCCTAAGGTTGAAGAACTTATAAGCGCTTTCCTGGTCTAAGACCAGATGTTCATAGTCAGGGCATATGGCCCCGGTGATTGTTTGTCAACATGGCTAGGGGACGCTGTCCATAGTTACGACTCTAGAGTCAGGAGGAAGGTTATGTTGGTGACCAATCACCATACACCTATCCTGATCAAACTTATGAAGGAATCACTTATCAGTTAAGCCCTGGTGACCCTATCGTCACATGGCTAAAGGGAGCTGCACCCACTTTTGCGACTTTTGCTATTGTCACCTATCTGTTATGGACTGATAGTCCTGAATGGTTATTATGATCATTGTTGATATTATATCATGCTTTATTATGTTTTCTTGCTGGGCCTTGGCTCATGGGTGCTATGTGGTGCAGGTAAAGGGAAAGAGAAGCTCACCCAACCTTGAGTGGAGAGCTTGGGCGATGTTGTGTACATATTTGGCCGCTTGACCACCACGGTTAGGGAGTTCTCAGAGGGACTAGGGGTTTATCCTATTTTTGCCGCTTAGGTCGGCGGGGATTGTAAATTTGAAACTGTAGCGACCATTTTGTAATGTAAACTTCTTGTAAACGTTTTTAATGGCTCATGAGCAGTTTATCTACTTAATGAAATGTATCCTTTCCTTTTTACTGGTTTTTACACTTTAGCTTGTTAATAATACTTAGATCACGTTTTTAACCAAAGGACTCGGGTAGCGGGTCAAATTTTCGGTTCACTGTTCACCGTAACTGTTTTGGGGTAACCAGGGCGTTACATAAGGAATCTTAGCACCATATTTTTTTTCCATTCCAACCACAACACTAAAAATTACACCAAAAATATATTCATTATTATTATATTATTTTTTAATAAAATAGAATATTCTTTTTATTATTATATTATTTATTTATTTAATTAATCAATTAAGTAAACATGTCATTATTAATTACATGAAACTTATTTCATAAATATTAAAACTTGAAAATTATAATAACACATTACATTTTCCTATTTAAATATTACACTACTAAAATAAAATACATTCAATTAACTCTAAAACATAACACACCCTTGAAATATTAATTAAATTAATTTAATTTTCCGATACTATATTTGTTCTAGAAGTGTTCAATTAATGCATTTCGAAGTGCAATGTGAGCATCCTTATCTTTGATTTTTCTATGTCGAGCTAGAAATTCTTGAAATCAAGCATCATCATTACCCACCATCTCAACTTCTGGATTTGACACTTCGAGTCGTTCTTCAATGGGTGCATTAAAGTCGCGTTCATCTTCTATTATCATATTATGCATAATAATACATGAATTCATTATATCATGTAATATACTCTTATTCCATAGACGCGCTGCCACAATGGCAAATCTTGATTGCAATACTCCAAATGCACGTTCTACATCTTTTCTACATGCTTCTTGTTTTTGAGCAAATAATTGTTTCTTCGGGCCAAGTGGATCACGAATGGTTTGAATGATAGTAGACCATTTTGGATATATATATATATACTGTCGGCTAAATAATAACCCATATTATACTCTTTCCCTTTAATGACATAATTAGCGGGTGGAGAAATACCCGCAACAAGATCAGCAAAAAGATAGGACACCTCCAACACGTTAATATCATTGTTAGATCCAGGCAGACCAAAATATGCATGCCATATCCAAAGATCATAGTCAGCTACAACTTCAAGAATAATAGTTGGAGATCCACTACGACCACCGTATTGTCCTCCCCAAGCCATAGGACAATTTTTCCATTTCCAATGCATACAATCTAAACTACCCAACATTCCTGGAAAACCTCGACTTTCACCAATGTCTAGTAGCCTTGCAACATCATCAACATTAGGTGATCGGAGATAGCGGGTTCCAAAGACCTCGACAACAGCACGGCAAAATCGTTTCAAACTTTCCAAAGCAGTAGAATCTCCTATTTTGATGTACTCGTCGGTAGCATCTGCCGGTACACCATATGCCAACATTCGAAATACGGCTATTACTTTTTGTAGACCCGATAACCCAAGCTTACCGAGTCCATCTCTTCGTTGGACGAAGTAATTGTCATGCCTTTGTACAACATCATAAATATGAAGGAATAATGCACGACCCATTCGGAATCTTCGGCGGAACATCGAGGGTTCTCTGCAAAATAGTCGTTGAAGAGATTGTGATCAGCATTTTCTCGGTCACGGTTGACTACTATATGACTAGGAATTGAGCCCTTGTGTGACCCTTCGTTATTTTGGTGTTGAGCGATGCAAAAATTGTTGTTAGCAGTAATTTGACATACCACTTGCTTTTCTAGATCATCATAATAATCATCATCATCATCTGAAGAAGAAGACGATGCCAAATAAGATGAACTACCATAATGAGAATTCATCTTTAGCAGTATGTGTTGTTGGTCTACATTAAGCCAATGTTTTATAGTGTAGATATTCACTATCACTACAAGAAAATGAGGTCTTTACCTACCAATTGTAAGTGTAGGTAATACTAGTCTAATGGTGGGTAATATGGTTTACCTACCAATATTGAATTGGTAGAGATTGGTAGGTAAAGGTTAGTGGGGAAAGAGTCTTTACCTACACTTATTAATACTGGTAGGTAAAAGAATCAGTGGACCCCACTAAGTTATAAATCAATTGATGAGTCAGCAGATGACGTGTTTGATGATGTGGCATCCTACATGTCTGCTGACATGGTTTCCATAGTTTATGTGTCTAATGACGTGGCATCCTACGTGGCATACATCAAAACCACCACTTGGCATTTTGTGGTTGCTCCACATGTCAAACAATAATTTATCCACGTGCTACAATAAATTCAAATGATTGTGTTACTTATCCCCTTTTTATCGGTTATGTAGCACTAAATAATTAGTCCACGTGACATGTTGTAGTATACTTATTTTTACCTACACTTATTTATTTGTGAGTAAATATAATATTTCTATGTAGGTAATTTTAATTATATATAAATTTTATTTAATATAAATAATAAATGAAAGTAATTAATTTGAAAAATATTTAACATTATTAATCAAATAAATTATTTAACTTTAATAAAAAAAAATAAACAAACATATATTATACAATATTCATTGCTTATTAAGAAGCACATTTCATAAAAAAAATATCTATACATTATTTTTAGGTCATTGAAAACTCAATAATGTCATTTTTCTTGACATTCTTCCTATTCTTCACTTTAAGATCATTGCATGAGAGCCTCCTTTTCTCTGACTGAACTTATTGTGAATGTCGATGATGACTTTGGGAAGTAGACACCGACAATGGCCGAAGGTGGGGTTAAAGTAACAATGACACCTACCACAACAGATTGCCCAAAATTAAATCATAATACAAAAATATGGTGATATGAAACACTAAAGAACTAAATACAACAAACCAGAGCAACAAAAAAGGATAGATACATATTATAAAAAATTTACCTCAAACAGAGCATAAAAAAAATTGCCTCTGAAAAATCAATCATCATAAACCCTTCAAATTATTAGGGATTTAAAAGTTACATCAAAGCCACCAAGCCAACAATACAAAACTCATAAAGCCACAAATTTGAAATTAACTCTTAAAGCCACCACAATTAAATTTAATCGCACAATAAAATCAAAGAACATATAAAAAACATACTAAACAAACAAGATCATGAACTAAGACAAACCAGTCTATGACCTTAGACAAAAACAAAATAGGAAAATACAACTCAAAGCCTCAGAACAGATGACAAGCAGCTTTGGATTGAGCAGTGGCGATGGCTGAATAGGCTGATTGGCTCAATAAATGGAGAGAGCTAGAGGCCAAGGGTGTTACAAAATTTAATTAATAAAATATTCTCAAATTTAATCATCATAAGGATTTCAGAAAAAAGAAAGTAATATGAATTTTTATGGGCATTTACAACACTTGGTTAGCAACATATATTCACACGAGCACAACAAGTCTCATAATCGCTAACATAAACTAATCATATTTATTGTTCAAATATCATTGGCAAAATATCTAAAAAAACACATAAATCTTCAAAATAAATCATAAATCATAGTCCAAAAAGTTCACAAAGGTTCCAGCACAAAGAAACAAAAGGATGGCAGGAAAATAAAATAAATGCAATGGATTCAGCAGCTGATCTCTACAACACCCATGAAAAGTTAAGAAAGATAGAACTGTAATGACCAACAAGTGAACTTTTAAGTTGACAATTTTAAGAATATATACTAGTTATACTACTAGGAAATACAGGTCAAATGGGAACGGATCAACTCAACAAGCAGAAACCTCAAGAATCAATATCATTTTGATTAGAAAGGCATGGGTAAGAGAGGATAAAAAATGCAAATGGAAACAATCAGACGATAGAATTTGTGGTCAGTATTAATGATCATCCTCATCATGGTGACGCTTATTGTAGACAAATGTTCAACAAGCATATGAATTTTCCATACCTGTGCCTCCTGGATTTTAATAGAATTTCCATTAGCTTTGGCTTCAGACAATTTTCCTTTCCAGACCTTATTAAGTCCTTTGTACTCATATATTTAAAAAACACACACACAGTAATCTAACTAAGAAATGAAACCACATGAGAATCAGAATATTATTTCTACAAGAATTCATTACCTCATTTTTTACATTTGTAACCTTGAAATGCCCTTCGAATTCTGGTTTCGGAGTGTATTCCAAATCCTCTATATCATCACCAACACACTACAAACAAAAAGCAATTAGACATGTTAAAGTAAGGCATAAGAAAACAACACATGTCTAGCTCCATATCATATACTCAGGTACATGTAATTGATGCCAATAGGAATAACAAGAAACAAGTATCTAGATGGCAAGTGCAATAATGAAGTTTACACAAGAACCAAATGACTATTAATAAATCTTGCCAATAAGGAATGTACCATGAAATAATGTAAAATATCAGGTGGATTGATTGCCCACTCTATCATAGAATAATCTAAAATATCAGATGAATTGCCTACTGCTGAGGAATCATTACAACAACCACATGAATGAAAGTGTGAACCTATTACATACAACATGGTGTATCTGTTGCAGCAATGACATTAAACAACATATACCTTCCAAACAATGATTTACAAGCTACATTCTTTCTATAATTCCTGTAGACTTTGAAGTCTGCAAACAGAGCTCTCAATGACAATCATTGTTTCAGCACGTGCCCAAAAAAAAAGGAACCCACTTGACTTGCTCTACTAAATCAAAAACCATCAAAGCCTCCAGGGACTTTTCACAAATACAATACTCTTAGAAGACCATGAGAACCAATTACTAGGTAAATAGTCTTTTTTTTTTCTTTTTGACAGACAAACAATCAAATCATTTCTACTGATTGCAAGAATAGGACTTCTCTCGCTAGCATCTTCTCAAAGACAATACTTTGATAAGTATTGCGGGTAAAAAAGAAAAGAAATAAAAAACGAATATAAGTACCCAGAATCAGCATAAATTAATAACATGTGAACAACCAAAATGTATCTAATTATTAGCACATTTAAAAGGTTGAGTATATGATGGAATTTTAAATAAGTAACCTTAAAGAAGGAAAGAAATTACTAGTGTTGACTCAGTCACAAATACCTCTCTGTTAATTATCAGATACCCTTGTCCATCAACCATGTATGAAATCATCATTACTAGATCATATTCAGCATCTGGAAATTTCAGGGGAAGCTTGGTGGTTTCAATATCGAATGCACAAACACGAACTTCAGCACACTGTAGAAGATCTGTTCTTCTCTCCAGCATAACATCGTTACAAGATATGCTAACATCGTACCACTGCCCACAGCGTATATCTAGGAAGCATAGCATGTCAAGGGAGAAAAACAAGTTTATTTTAAAGTCGGAACCTTTGCTTAAAAAACCAACTCCCCAAGCATCAAAATGAACTTACCGTTGTCAATGGCAAAACGAACATGGTAAGGAACATCGTACTCTCGGAGATCAATAATGTATTCTAAAAAATATTGAGACCTTTTTTCTCTACAAAACAGGCACCGTCCCCGTTGCCGTCGAGACTCCTACAAGAGTGTTGATCATTCGGTCGAGCCCCGTCCCCATCGCCGTCGCTATCTCCGTCGAGTCTCCTACGCCAGCCACCTGCAAGAGAATACTTGGAAAGAAATCTGAGAGGTTAGATGTGAGGGAGATAAAAAGACGAGAAGAGAGAGGGTGAGGCTAAGAGAAGAGGTTGAGGGAATGAGATAGGTTACTTTAGAGAGAATAAAAAAAAGGAAATTTGTATTGCCTCCTATTATTTCAATTGCCGCCCGTTATTTCATTTGGCTCCAAAATTTTGCTACCTATATATATTCATATAATTTTGATTATTAATTAATTTTATAAATTGGTTAAATAATAATAAATTTAAGTGTTGATATAAAAATTATTATAAATACAAAAGTTAATAATATGAAAAATTTAGAAACAAAAAAAATCTAGTTTTAAAAGTTTTTATGCTATTTTATTTAACAATTTTAAGGACTTGCTTTGAGAGTCTTTAATACTCTTTTAGGACTCGCAAAGTGAGTCTTTAAAAGTCACCATTCCTAATTTTTCAGTCCAAGTGTTTTAAGGACTCACAAAGCGAGTCCTTAAAGAGTATTAAGGACTCCCAAAGCAAGTCCTTAAAATTGTTAAGTAAAACACTCATTTTTTAGCCCAAATTTTTTAGGACTCGCATATTTTTTCAGGACTCCCAATGAGTGTCATAAAAACTCCAGAAATATTTTTAAGGACTTGCATTTATGTGCGTGTCCTAAAAAAGTATCTCGTAAATGATATTTTGTAGTAGTGAAAAGAAAAAAACGTGGGTAGGTAGAATTTTTAGTTTTTATTTTAATTTTAAATACAAATTTATTATAAATATATTTTATTTATATTTTTCCAACTATGTACACACGTGGCATGCCACATGTTATACAATGTGTACATATTATATTATTTACTTCACATAAGCTTCCAAATAAGCATTTATAATAATAAAATAATATAATGAAAATAAAAAATAGGGAGAAAATTGAGCGAGAATGGTTAAAAAATTTCCCTCCATAATATACGTAGGTAAAGATCATTACCTACTGATATTATTGGTAGGTAAAGCTATATTCCGAAATATATTATAATGGACTAGCATTTACCTACTAATATTATCTACCAATAAATATTGGTAGGCAAAACATTACTTTCCCTACCAATATATATTGGTAGGTAAAGATGAGATTTCTTGTAGTGTATCTTCAGATTTAAAATTATTTTATCTTAAGAAAAGATACCCGTAGCATTGTATTGTCACATCATATTTTGTCTTCAAATTTCAAATTATTTTGTCTTAAGAAAAGATACATGTAGCATTGTATTGTCACATCGTATTTTTGTCTTTAGATTTCAAATTATTTTGTCTTAAGAAAAGATACCCGTAGCATTGTATTGTCACATCGTATTTTTGTCTTCAGATTTAAAATTATTTTGTCTTAAGAAAAGATACACGTAGCATTGTATTGTCACATCATATTATGTCTTCAAATTTAAAATTATTTTGTCTTAAGAAAAGATACCCGTAA
Source organism: Humulus lupulus (assembly GCF_963169125.1). Classification (NCBI taxonomy): domain Eukaryota; kingdom Viridiplantae; phylum Streptophyta; class Magnoliopsida; order Rosales; family Cannabaceae; genus Humulus; species Humulus lupulus. The sequence continues at coordinate 2,109,546 of NC_084794.1, read as the reverse complement.
CATTGTATTGTCACATCGTATTTTGTTTTCAGATTTCAAAAATTATTTTGTCTTAAGAAAAGATACCCGTAGCATTGTATTGTCACATTGCATTTTGTCTTTAGATTTAAAATTATTTTGTCTTAAGAAAAGATACCAGTAGCATTGTATTGTCACATTATATTTTGTCTTAAGAAAAGATACCTGTCGCATTGTATTGTCACATCGTATTTTTGTCTTCGGATTTCAAATTATTTTGTCTTAAGAAATCTAGCTTCAACATCCCTATATAATGGCATATTTTTCACATAAGATGACCACACATCTTCAACATAGTTCTAAACCAACTTCTTTTTCTTTCAAAATGACTTCAATTCGAACTTCTTCATACTCAATTGAAGAAGATGTGCACTTGTGTCATGTGTATCTTGACATTTCTCAAAATCCAATCACAGGAATTAACCAATCCATAGATCAGATGTGGGCAAGAGTTGAGTTAGCGTATCACTCTGGACAGTTTAGTAGTCAACCTTGATCGAGAAGATCTTTGCAAACTCGAATGATGACCATTCTTGCGGCAGTTTCAAACTTAAGGGGATGCGTTAACCAAATTGAAAATAAAAATACAAGTGGTGCTTCACAAGAAGATATTGTGAGTATATATTGTTATAGTTTATTTTTAGTTAGTAACTTATTTTTAATTTTATTGACAAAATTTATTTATTATTCAATAGTTAAATCAATCGAAGATGCTAATAGCACAAGATCCAAAGTACAGAAGATGGTTCAAATTTGATCATGTGTGGTCCATTCTTAAAGATTGTGAGAAATTTACAAATGACAACACCAATTCACCAGCTAGATTCCAACAACATGGTCGTAGTTTCAATTCCCCACAATCTTGTTCTTCTGGCTTCGAATCACTGACATCGACACCCACCGGTATGAGTACATTTGATCTTAATATGAATGATGAGGAAGTTCCTATTAATATATCTGAAAGACCTATCGGTGTGAAAAAAGAAAAAGGAAAACAAAAAAGTGATGAACAATTTAAGAAATTAATGGATCAAAGTCAAAAACTTGTTAACGTTATAGAAAATGGTACCTTTGAAAGAAATGAACTTCTGAGACAAAAGGTTGATGTGGCTAGAATGAGAGAAGAGAATAAAATTTTATTTACGGATTTGAATTCTATATCCGATCTAGAGTTTCGCCAATTTATTCAAAGCGAAAAGAGAAAAATTTACATATCAACAGCACAAATATCCGAACATGGAGAATGATCTCAATATCAGGGATCTCAATATCGAGCATCTCAGTTCCAAAGATCTTAATATGAAGAAGAACAAGGAGAAGGAGCTGAAGATGAACATCAGCGATCTCAAAATCATTCACAAGATTATAGTCAATATTATGACTATTTTGGCGGAACTGGGAATAATTTTTAAAATTATTAGAAATATGTCTTAGTTTGTCTTGTGTTCTCTCTCTCTATCTCTCTCTCTCTCTATATATATATATTGTTGTTTTCCATTTTATATTTGGTGTGTTTGATTTTAATATTAGAATGTAAATTTGTAATATTTTAATTATCTTTTGTATATTTAATCAATTTCAATGTTAATTTTATTTTTTTATAGTGTAGAGTAAGAATTTTTATACACAAATTAAAATAAATTATATAAAAATTAATTATGAAATATTTAAAATTTTATTTAGAAAATTAAGTTATATGTGTATTTATAATTTAAAAACACAATATAAAATATAGACCCAAATAATACTCATATGTTTATATATATAAGATATAAATATATTTATCTTTTTAAACAAATATGAAATATATATATAAAAAAACTTTTGCCGTGTGAATAGTGCAAGCATATATGTTGTGGCACTATTTATAAACAGCTAAATGGGAGTATATTTAAAGTTGTGATGGAGTTATATATCTACTGATCACGGCTATTCTAATTTGTATGGCTATAAAACCACCCTAACCTATATACATATCTACTAAAAAACAAAACTTAATTATAACAACATGTATATATATTGTCAAAGCATCTTTTAACTTCTTTATTCTATTAATTTTTCAATAATAATACTATGAAGATGTCTTATCAACCACAGAGTAAATAGCTCGAGCTTACGTCACCAAGTTTGGCTATGTAGAGATATCTTCCATATCATCTTAGATGTGTGTAACAGAGATCGAGTAACACAATTTTCAGATCGCCCTCGTCAGGTTTTGAACATTACTTAGTTATTGCACATGTAATTAATTTTTTTATATGCGTAAAAAATAATATATTTAAACTTATAATTATTTAAAATTTTTTGAAAAATTTATAAAATATTTTAAATAACAACAAAATATATACGTAAAAAATTATACACAGATCAGAAATACATAAGAGCCCCCTGATGGAGTTTTACCTCTGCTTATATAATTATATGAAATTGAGGATTATCTACGATCGAGGTCAAGAGTGTCGGCAACAACACAAGTATTCTTGTTGCATATTTATTTTAGCACGTATTACGTGTATAAACGTGTGGAGATTATGAGCCACAAACTAATATACAATATGGTCCATGAATTCATTGATATATGTTTTATTTTTATATAATTAAAAAAAAATATATTTATTATGGCCTAACTTAATCCACGGATGAATTTATTTTCTTTTTGGCGATGCATATAAATTAAGCTTAATTAATTACACATCTCTTCTATATAATAAATGTTGTGGATAACAGAAATTTTTGTATTTAACAGTTTTTTATTTTTTTAATGTTAACTTTAACAAAATATTTTTATATTTAATCGTAATTTGTAAATATTTAAATTTAAATAAAATAAAATAAATATTTAAAAAATTAAAATAAATATTTTTGAGATATTTTATGATGATAATTATTTAAAAATAATAAATAATTAAATAAATTAAAATATGATATTTTTGAGATATTACAATAATAATTATTTAAAAATAATAAAATCATATGTTTTATAACTTAAATAAAATAAAATAAAATTTAAACTCACTTATTAGAATAATATCATATTAAACATATAATATAATCTACTGTGAATTAACAAAAAATTGTTTTTTAAAAAAAAAACTAGCAAGAAACTTAAATTTAAAATACACTTATAATATTTAATATTATATCAAACATATAATATAATATCTTGTTGTCACTCCCAAATTCAAAAACTATAACAAACATAAACTTAAACAAAAATAAATAAATTATTTAATTAAATTGGATATTTTTTAAAATTTATATGACATTAATATAAATTTAACAAAAATAATTAATAAATTCTATAAATAAAACTAAACAAACATGCATATTGCATGTTGTTTGTATCTAATATATATATCTTCTATATAATAAGTGTGTAGATAACATAAATTCTTGGTTTAACTGTTTTTTATTTTTTTAATGTTATCTTTAACAGAATATTTTTATATTTAACGGTAGTTTGTGAAAACTTAAACTTAAATAAAATAAAATAAATAATTAAAAAAATTAAAATAGGATATTTTTGAGATATTTTATAAAAATAATTAATATTATACGTGGATTTTGAATTTAAGTTTGTCTCTAGTTAATAGTAGATTATATTATATTATATATTTAATATGATATTATTCTAATACGTGAAGTTTAAGTTTAATTAAATTTTATTTAAGTTATAAAACATATGGTTTTATTATTTTTAAATAATTGTCGTTGTAAAATATCTCAAAAATATTATATTTTAAATTGTTTAATTAATTAATTATTTATTTTAATTTAAGTTTAAATCATATTTACAATCTACTGTTAAATATAAGAATATTTTGTTATATATAAAAATATTCCGTTAAAGTTAACGAAAAAAATAAAAAACCGTTAAAATCAAGAATTTCTATTATCTACATACTTATTATATAGAATAGATAATTTTTTTTTTGTGAATATAATCTTGTACACAATCGATATAAATTTATATATTACATAGAGCCATATTTATCTCTTAACTAGTATATATATTTATCTCTTATCTCTATATCTCTTAACTAGTATATTACATAGATGTCTCCATCAAATCCGTATTCTCTCTCGATCGAGGACATACACCTGTCCCCCTTATCTATCTGGTGAATGAGAGAAAGACACGTCACGTAAGGACATTTTATTATCTTTGCTTGGTAATTACATTATTATTCTATCTGCTAGAAGTCTCCATTTAACATTTCTCAAAAGAAGAAGAAGAAGAAAAAAAGAAAGGCCTTTTAACTTAGGGAAATTTGAGAAACTATACTTCAAGTGGGGACATAATTTAAAAACTATCCTAACTTAATGCAATTAATCCTTGTACAACATGTCAATATTATATTCTAAGACAAATTAAAATACACCTCTCTCACTATTATATTACCCCATGTTTTTTCTCATTTTTCTCTCTTGATTACTCTCTCTCTCAATCTCTCTCACAACTCTCCCACCAAAATCTGATCACCCCTAACATCTCCGGCGAATTTTTGTGAAAGAACGTTGAAATCGTTCCAAAAATAGAAGTGAACACAAGTGTTCAACCTAATACCTACAAAACCATCAATTTATTAGGTTTTTTATGAGAAAATCCATGGATAAGTACATAGATTCTCAATGTAGAGATGAGTTTTGTTTCTAGACATTTAATTTCATATTTAAAACATTTGTGTGTTTTCATTTGTTTTTTTTTTTTTGGATTTATTGTGTTGTAGGGGAAGTATATGGACAAAATGTATCTCCATCCAATCCCATCTCTATTACCAAATTAGATGTCCTTTGACACAAAATTAAAGTCATTTTTAGAGTAAGAAAGATAAGTTTATAAAAAAGTCCAATAGTCCAATCATTCTAATTAATTTTTTCTAGAAATAAGATTTTGTATTTATATGAAGCCGTGCTTTGTTAATTTTGCTTTTATATCTTTATATATCTAATGGATTCTTAGTTTATCAATTTTTATTTTTTATTTTATTTTAAAATTATAGAAAATATTTTGATTTATTTTTTTAATATGTTTATATCATTCTTTTATAATATATGACAATATTTATTTATTTAAAATTTATATAACAATTAAAAAATATATTTTATAAATAGTGCGTTGCACTGCTTTTACTTAGTATTATTGAAAAATGTAAAAGTGTAGGATCTTAATTTTTCATAAAAATATGACAAGTTCATAGAAAAGTCCAACTGGCACAGGTGGTTCCAATTAATTTTTATTAGAAATAAGATTTTGTATTTAAGAAGACTTACTTTGTTAACTTTGCTTTTATGTATCATTGAAAAGTGCAGGGTCTTAATTTTTCAATAATAATAATAATAATAATAATTTGTACTATAAATGTATGATATGAAATGGACATTATTCGAACTAATTATTAAGGGATTAATTAATCCATGTCATTAGGACTACTCAATATACGTACGTACGATTTGTCACACACATGCAAGTACAATAATTAAATATTTATAGAGTCACGAGGCCAATTTACCAATCAATCAATATAATCCATTATATATATAGAGTCACGAGGCCAATTTGCCAATCAATCAATATAATCCATTATATATATAGTACAATTTTTATAGGAGCTTCACTTTAATCTTTGTTGGTGGGGCTCTGAGTGTTCTTGACTCGTGAACAGTTTTTGGCGCGATTTTTTTATGACAGTGTATATTGTAGCTATTTAGAGCATGCTGCGAATTTTCATAAAATTCCGATTAGTTTACGGTACCGAAAAGTAGGTTCAAACATGTTGTTTTCCACGTACATAAAAAAAAATTAGTCACGCCTGCAACATATTTGAACTTAGTTTTCGGTACTGTAAACTATTCAGAATTTTCTAAATATTTGCATGATGCTCTAAATAGCTACAATATACATGGTCATAAAAAAAATCACGTCGAAAACTGTTTACTGGTCGAGAACACTGAGAGCCCCATCGATAAGGCTTAAAGTGAAGCCCCTATCGAAGAATTCTCCTATATAATTATATATATATCTTCTATATAATAAGTGTGTAGATAATGAAAATTCTTGGTTTTAATAGTCTTTTATTTTTTTAATGTTAACTTTAACGGAATATTATTATATTTACAAGAATATTTTTATATTTAACGGTAGTTTGTAAACACTTAAACTTAAATAAAATAAAATAAATAATTAAAAAATTAAAAAATGATATTTTTGAGATATTTTACAATAATAATTATTTTAAAAAAATAAATAATTAAACAAATTAAAATTGGATATTTTTTAGATACTTTACAATGATAATTATTTAAAAATAATAAATAATTAAAAAAATTAAAATATGATATTTTTGAGATATTTTACAATGATAATTATTTAAAAATAATAAAATTATACGTTTTATAACTTAAATAAAAGTGAATTAAACTTAAACTCACTTATTAGAATAATATCATATTAAACATATAATATAATCTACTGTCAATTAGCAACAAATTGTTTTTTTAAAAAATTTAGTAAGAAACTTAAATTTAAAATTTACGTATAATATTTAATATTACATTAAACATATAATATATAATTTCTTGTGGGTACTACCCTTAAATATAAAAATATTCTGTTAAATATAAAAATATTCCGTTAAAGTTAACATTAAAAAAATAAAAAACCGTTAAAACTAAAAATTTCATTTATTTACACACCTATTATATAAAAGATATATATATATATATATATGATAATTTTATGGTGCATACATATTTGAACTTAGATGTTGTACACGTAATTAATTTTTTTATGCGAGTGAAAAACAACTTATTTGAATTTAGTTTTCAGTATTGTAAATTATTCAGAATTTTGTAAAAATTTGCAGAATGCTTTAAATAACTATAATATACAATGTCATAAAAAAATCGTGCCGAAAACTATTAACGAATCTGTAAACACAAAAAGTATGGATGGCTCGATAGAATTATCCTATATATGTATCGAGATGAAATCCAAAGCATTTTTAAAAATAATTATTCCATAACAGAACAAAGGACATTACTTAATTATAAATAATTATTCTATTACAAAACAAAGGACAGTTCATCACTTATAAATGTCAAGAAGGTTTGGTTCTCTTCCATTTGGAATCGGCTAAGTACTCCCAAGCACAAGTTCATCACTTGGCTTGCTTGTTTAAACAGGTTACAAACTAGAGAGGGACTTCTTAAAATTGGACAGATTGTTGATGCTAATTGTCTTTTTTGTGGTGCTCATTTAGAGTCGCATCTTCACCTCTTCTTTAGATGTCACTTTAGCTCTACTGTGGCTCAAATTATCTTTACTTGGGCAGATTTCAATGTGCATAAATTGGAGCTTGAAGCATGTATCAAAAAGATCAAGAGGTCGAAGCATTCCAAATTCCGAAGAGAGTTCTATCTTGCCATTGTGAATAGCCTTGTATATAATCTTTGGGAAGCTAGGAAAAATACTCTGTGGAATGATAATGTGTATACAGTTTATACTCTTGTACAGAAAATTAAAAGAGGAATTTGTAATAGGTTTTCTCTTTTTAAAAATGAGAAAACTAGTCATAGTGATTGTAATTGGTTTGAGCAATTGAGCCATGTCTAGGCCTTTGTTCTTGAGTTTGTAATAGACATTGTTGAGCAATAAATTGATCCTTATTCATCAAAAAAAAAAAACAAAGGACAGTACTTAATTATAAATAATTATTCAAGAGAGAACATAAAAAACAGAACAAAACAAAGGACAATACTTAATTATAACCAAGGCAGTTTGATCATATTATTGATGATGATGAATTCCCTAGCTGCATAATGATGATGATAATTCATTCATGTGATAAGGAGGTATAGAGAGATGGATTGAAGCGAGGCTTTGCATGGGCATACAATGGCGTAGCCTTAAAGAGAGAGCTGCCCTCTTCACTCCTCAGATCGATCTTCTCCACTCCTTGTGGAATCGTCCAGGTAAAACACTGCAACAGTCTTCCCAAAAGCATAATAGTCATGTTCGTCCCCAGCACCATTCCGATGCACCCTCTCCTTCCTGTCGAGAAGCTGATGAACCGCAGCTCCGATTCCCCCAAGTCACACTTGTTCTCCGGAAGATGGCGCTCCGGATTGAAGCGCAACGGCTGATCCCACACAGCCGGGTTGCGCCCGAGGCCGACGCGGCTGAGGAGGACTTGGCTTCCCTTGGGAATGAAGTAGCCAGCTACGGTGCAGTCGGCGGTGGACAGATGGGGAATGTTGAAGGCGTTGACCGGGTGGAGGCGGAGAGCTTCTCTTGCGCAGGCCACAATGTAAGGGAGTTGGGGGATGTCACACTCTTGGAGGAGTTTATCATTGCCATTTCCAATCACTCTGTCGATTTCTTCAGTTGCCTTTTCAAGCATCTCTGGCTGGTTCAACATCTCTGAGAGTGCCCACTCTGCTGCATTGTATGAATTGTCGATTCCTGCTAAAACCAATTCCTGCGTTCCCATACAAATTATGTATTATGCATTAGTAACTCTTGTTATTGACATGTGACAACATATATATACATTAGTGTGTAATATGTACGTAATCATTATCCTTATTTGATAAATTAGTAACCTGATAAATTAGCTAGCAAGTTAAAGTGCATGCATGTGTCGTCTTTTCATGTTAAATATGGTACCTTTATTCAAATCCTTACAATATATCTATAAATATATGTATATATAAACTAGTCTTTCGAATATATATATATATTTATATATGAGATCACCGTGACTTGTGCCCGGATTTCATCGTCCGACAAAAGCGGATTCCCGTCAGAATCTTTGGCCGAGATGAGAACATCCAGCAGGTCTGAAGGTTGCTTCTTGTTCTTGGCCTCAGCATGCTCGTCCTCTCTCCACTCTCGAATTCTCTCGCTGATTATCGAGTCTTGGTGGTTGTTGATCACTTTTATGGCTCCACTAACAGTCCTCTGATGACCATCCAAGTCAAACCACCGCAGCCATGGCAGAATGTCCGATACAGAATAGGCATAAGCATGCGACAGCACAGTAAACAAAGCCTCCACGTGCTCTTCCTCTTCCTTGCCAGGGCGACCGTCTCTTCGCTTCCCAGAATATCCTCTGCCGAATATCATTCTCCTCATTACCCCAGCCGCGTACTGCTTCGCGGCAACTTTCACATCCACCACTCCTCCTCCTCTTCCATCTCCACCGCCACTGCTAGCCAAGGCCTGGTTATAAACGAAGCGAACCAGATCATCAGCTTCCTCGGTTCTCTTCTGGAGAAGCCAAGCGATCTTAGAGCGGTTGAAGAGCTCGGACACCAGAACTCTCCTCATCTTCTTCCACTGGTTTCCGGAGGGAGTGACGACAGTGGTCTTGTAACCGCGGCTTATTAGAGAAGTGACCACCGTGTCGGGTCTGGAAGCGAGCACTGCGTCGTGTTTCTTCAAGAACTCTCTGGCTATCTCCGGAGAGGTGACAGTGATGAGATTAGTGGCCGTGCCGAGGCAGATACAGGCAATGTCTGTGTTCATCTCCTTCATGAGACGGTGGATCCACTGGTACGCCGGTCTATTCCGCAATATCTCCGGAATGTTTCCGAGGATCGGCCATGGAGAGGGACCCGGAGGAAGAGTAGTAGTAGTGGGCTGCTTCTTCTTATTACCACTAATATGTAGTAGTAATAATAACACTATTATCAATAATAGTGCTATGAAAAACATAACAGTAATACTGTCTTCATTATGATAAGAAGAAACGTAGTGTGATTTGTTCCCTACAATTAGGGATGATGAAACTTCCATATTCTTATATGATAATAAGATTAATGAAGAGGAAGAACTAGAGAGAGAGCTAATAGATCGATGTATGAAATAAGATTGTGATGAAGAAATTAGTGTTGTGAGTGAAAAAAAAAATCTATTGTCTCGTCCCTATCTCACTAACTAATTTAAGGGTTTGATTGGTAAGCAATTGAGATACAATTTTATAAATATGAAAACTCAAAATAAGTAGGTCCCACCAAAATAGTTGATTGGTTCATTATTTTGAAAAAGTGTTTTCAAATCTAAACTCCAAAACTAAGGCAAAAGTTGAAAACACAAATATATCGTTTTCTCAAATTTTCAATTATCAATTTTTTTAGTCATCTATATAAATTTAGTAAAATAATTAATTATAAAATCATATAACAGAATATAATTTGATTCTAATTTACAATATGTTTGCTAAAAAAATTCATTGATCAAATAAAAATTACAACAAATAAATAAAAAAAAAATTTCACTTCAATTACTATTATACCAAAAATAAAAAAAATAATATTTACATATTCAATTTTTAGATTTTCTACCAAAAAATTATTCAATTTTATAAAACTAAAAAATAATTAACGGACAATACATTCAATCACATTTTCATAAACATATTTTCAGACACTAAATCTAGATTATTTTTTCAAAATCATACTTTTTCAAAATACAATTTTTAAATCACTAACCAATCATGCCCTAAATAAATATAACTTTAATTTATAAAAAAAATCAAAGTTAATGACAATGTAATATTGTTATGAATTTAATTAATGCACTATTATTAAATTTTAATTTATCAATATAATTAAATTTTACTTTCAGCTGAACCAATCACGTATTCAGTTTCTGTTATATTTTCAAATTTAATACCAATCACATTTTCAGAAACATGTTTTTAGTCACTAAATTCAGATTTTCATTTCAGAATCCCACTTTTCAAAAATACAGTTTTCTAATCGCGAACCAATCAGATCCGATACCTCATTTAATTTAATTAACTATTAATAAAATTATTTGATAACGTTAAAATGAATTAAATGAGCTTTCAATTTTCTCTCATCAATTAATGCTAAATTCTTTGTCCAATAAAAATAAAAATAATATCAATTTATTTTTAAAAGAAAAATAATCTCAATTTAAATTTAGCAATAATATTCATCGGTTAAATATAAAATTAGTTGAAAATCCTTATTAATATTTAATCTCAATTAATTAAAAGTATAATTTTTTTGGTGACAATTGTTAAAAATCCTTATTAAAAGTAATCAGTCACGTTAAATGACAAATTTTTTTAAAAAAATATTTCTGGAAATAAAAATAAAATAGAAAACCACATTAACATTATTGCTCTCAATGTTAAAGGAAATAAAATACATAGCATCTATATATATATATATATATAAATGAGAGATTCAAGGAGATGATGTGTCACTCTAAAATTACTCCCAAGTATTGTTTCTATTTTATTTTTTAATCTAATTTTTTTATTCATTTTTATTAATAATTATTTAAACATTATTTTTTTAGATATTTAAATTAGATATTTTTTAATAAAATACCTAATAAACTAACAAAAAATAAAATAATAAAAGAACTATGTTAAACATTATCTTTTTAGATATTTAAATAAGATATTTTTTTAATTAAATACCTAATAAACTAACAAAAAAAATAAAATAATAAAAAAACTACAAATATATATTACATAATATACTAATAACCACATACACGTTAAGCGTTATTTTTTTAGATATTTATATAAGATAATAAGATATTTTTTTAATAAAATACCCAATAGTTTTTTTTTTTGAGTTTATCAAATTTATATTAATACTTAATATATTATTTATATTTATATATTTAATTTTGTAGCATATATTTTTATATAATATATATTGAAAAAAATGATAAATATATTGTAACAAAAATGTATATATATTATCATCATTTAAAAAAAAAAAGTCACAGTTCATAATCTTTGGAATGATATATAAAAGATTATATGGTGTGGTGATATAGAGTTCCTTTGGAAAAAATAATACACATGATATTATTTTGATTAAAAATTTATTTAAAGAGCTATTAAAACGTAAAAAATTTCAAATTCAAAACCAAAATATCTTAACAATTAAAAATATCAATACATATAAACATAATATTAATTTGATCAAGAATTTATTTAGCTTCATGACTTGACTCTCAATTACTCAAGTGAGTAATAATCAATAATTTAAGTTTCAAGGTATTCATTCTCTCTCTCTCACTCACTCTATATATATATGTATATGAATATATGTGTATATATACAAATTGTATATCTAAAATTGTTAGTTTATATATATATATATCATATTAGTATATATAAACAAATATAAAATTACGTTAAATATATATAGCTGAATTACAAAATGTATAAATTCAAATTATAATATTTATCAAACAAATATAAAATTACCTTAAATATATATTTAAAATTATTATAAAATAAATTATGCGAAGGCGGATATATTTTCTAATATATTTATATGATGTGACACTCTAAAATTGCTCTAAACACCTATTCTATCTTTTTTTTTTCACATTTTTTTATTTTGAATTCAAACTTGATTAGATATTTAATTACGAAAATTATTTAATTAAATTATAAATATAAATAACCATGAACTTTTCTCATTTTTTATTTTACTTTCCTAATTTATGGCTATTAATTAATCAAGGAAAAAACTATATCTATTTTCTCTTTTTTCTCAAAATTATTTTAATAAGAATAATAATAATGATAGATGTCAATTAAAAGTATCTATATATAATAATGAATAAATAATTTATCTATTTCTTTTTAGAACCTGTTGACAAAATACGAGATCCAAATGTTAATTTTTAACAATAAATGACCCAAACGAGTAATCAACATTTTGATAAAACACAAGGTCCACAAGTTAATTTAAAAAAAATAAAGGGTCCAAATGGGTAATTGGCTAAAAATACAAAGTTCAAAATGGTGTAAACCCTTAAGTAAAACATAAATGATATATATTTATATAATTTACTTTTTATAAAGAATTTTTAACACTTTGAATAAATACATAGTCCAAAGGTTAATTTTTAAAAATAATGAGTCAAAACGAGTAATTGGTCAAAGTATAGTGTTCAAATAACCGATCTATATATTCCTATTTTTAACCTTTTAACAAAACTTGAGGTCCACAAGTTAACTTTTAAAATAAAGGCCCCAACGAGTAATTGGCTAAAATACAAGGTTCAAAATGGTGTGAACCCTTACAAAAAACATAAATTATATATAATTTAATTTTTATAAAGAATTTTTAACCTTTTGAATAAATATATGGTTCAAAAGTTAATTTATAAAAATAAAGGGTCAAAACAGGTAATCGGCTAAAATACAATGTTCAAATAATCAATCTATCCAATCCCATATTTAACATTTTGACAAAACACGAGGTCTAAAAGTTAATTTTTAAAAATAAATGGTTCAAACAGGTAATCGCCCAAAAAAAGTTTTACACAAAACATAAATTTTCATATACATAATTTAGATATTTTATAAAAAAAATAATCACACCAAGGTTATAATAATGATAATAATTAAAAAAAAAGCACACATACAACAAGCTTTTTGAACTTTGTTTTCGGCATTTTAATTATTCATAATTTTTCAAAAACTTGCAAGAGATTTGCTATACAATGAACACCATTATGAAAAAAAATTGTGGTCAAGACTGTGACGACCCTAAGGTAGGGTACGTCCGCCACATACTCGTAATTCTAAGGTGTACGAGTATGTTAAGCACTTGACCAAAAGAATTAAATAAAATGATACGAAGAAATACAGAAAAATTTAAAACTTTTATATAAACTTATTAGTATAAATTATTACACGTATGAATACTTTAAATTTAATGTAGCCATATGAAAACTCTAAACCACTATTGCATTGCTACTGAGTCCGTGCTCCACAAGTTGCTCAACAGCTAAAGCCACACCTGGAAAAATGTTGGAAAATAACATAATGAGCTAACGCTCAGTAAGAAAATCTCATGAATATACATACACATGAATGTCGTGAGTTTGTAGTGCACATATACTAATATGCTGACTTATATACTTATGCATTTCATTTATTGCTCATGCACTTTCAAACTTTACTTTCATGCTCTTTCTTTTAGTTTCACATTTTTATGGGCCCAATATCACTTGTGCACACTGTTTGATTCGGCCAATGCCTACAGGGCTTGTTACACATATCATATAGAATCCAATGGGTTCTCCTCCGGCTAGCCATCATCGCAGCTAGGCTCATCATAACACTCATTTCATCGTTGCCATAGCTGCCATACACTACAAAAAACAAGGTCTATACCGAGAACAAATGTCATCGGTATAAGCCTAAATATTCTCAGTAGAGCTTATACCGAGAACATGTCATCGGCAGTAAGTCCTCGGTACAGTCGCGTCGGTAGAGGTAAACTTCTACCGACGACAATCAACATGTTCTCGGTATAGGTTGTACCGAGGACAATGTCATCGGTATAGAGTGAAAAATGTCCTTGGCACAACCAACCCAAATTTGTCATCTTAATGGGATATACCGAGGACAATGTCCTCGGTTTAGACTAAACCATAATTTTTTTTATATTTGTAATGTTTATTCACTTATTTATTTATTTATTTAATTTGAATTAAATATAAAACAATAGGATAAAATTAAAACACTTATATTAAACACATAAATAAAAACATAAGAGTATGTTTGCTGAATCAAAATAAAGAGTTGTCTTAAACATGATAATGTAATAGTCCATTGTAATAAAATTCATACATAAATCCTACTGAGTCGGTGCTCCAACATCGGGATCATCGAGTGGTGGTGGGGCACATTGAGATCCCGGGGTGATACAATGAGTCTAGACATGCTCCTCTAACTGTCGAAGACGCTCTCTCATCTCAGACATCTCTTCATCTCTAGCTTATGAAGGACGAAAATCAAATGGAGTTTGGTCCCTTATGTTAAGGATACGCCCATATCCTTTCTGGTGGCCTCGTCGTTTTCCGAAGACAGTTTGTACCAAAGATATGTCTTCATCTTCAGGCGCACTCGAAACTGGTGTGGAACTCTCAGTATCAGTTGTCTGTGTCTGCTGTGTGCCGCGATATGCACGCAATTCCTCCTATGATACAATGTATAATGTAATTATGTTTTGTAAACAAACAATTAAAATTTTGAACAATGTTTAAAAAAACTTAACGTACCCAAGTATTTTTGGCTGCATGTGCCTGATTTATGGTGAGTATCCATCCAGCTATCCGGGATGGGCTCAAGTTGCCCAGTCTCTAAATTGCGCTGTCACGTACATATATTTTTATAAAATTAATAATTAAACGTAAATAAGAAAAACAAACTAAAAAATAATTAATTAACTAACTTTTTTATAGCGCAGAGCTGGGATTAACTGAGAACCTCCATAGCTAAGCTCTTTCAGTTTTTTCCTATTTTCCTTGTTGACCACAGAACGTTTCTGCAAAAAGTTATCGTTAGTAATATATTTAATTAAGATAGTTAAGTTTAGCAAGAAATTAATACCGTAATTTCTGGGCGTCGGAAAAATTCAATGGCTTTTTGCCACTGCGTATCCGTGCAACCACCATAAGGATTTTGTGGCCCATTAATCGTTAAATGCTCTTTAATATCGTACTTCCAGTCAGAATACTTTTTAGCACACGAAGTATCAATGCCTCTCAAGATCCCAAGCATATGCCCTTCTCCATATCTAGTACACCCAATATCAAACAAATCATCCTAATTTACAAACATTTATTAGTAAATATGATATATAACATAAAATGAGAATTAACATAAAAATACATAAATTACTTACTTCCAAATGTGCAAGTATTCTTTGTTTCGAGGCATTTGGTACTTTTGACCATTGAGGACAGTCCGGATCTGTGTACTGTCGAACAAGTAATCCGAGCTCTCTTGAGAAATTTGAACTGTAATCTCCGATCTCTTTATATGTTCTCCCCCGCACATCCCACTCGAGAGGGAGAGGACGCCCCAACTGTTCCCATTTTTCCCGCGTGTTCAATCCTTTATGGCGTCCACATTTGTTTGGAGGCGCTATTGTATGCAAATTCAATATTTTAAAATTAATATGGATTAATTGTTAAAATTTAAGGAGTATATCAATGTGTAAAGTATTACCTCATTCACAATCAGCTGGGATATATCTGACGGTCCACGTGGAGGATCGCATCCTCCACCATCACCCCCGTGAGATCGAGCAATAACATCAGCCATCTGGAAACTTCACTGATTTAAGAAATCGACAAAACTTTTGGCGATCTTCAACAGTGAAAGTGAATTTGGCCGCAGGCTTCTGTATCCGACCATTCAACTTCCTCAGCTGTAACTCTGGTCTCATCTTCATCTTCTCCAAGTCTACTCTGGCACTAACTGTGTCTTTGGTCTTATTCTCCAACCCAACTATTGTGCCTACTAAACTGTCGCACACATTTTTCTCAACATGCATAACATCTAGATTGTGTCGCAACATTATATTGGCCCAATATGGGAGCTCAAAAAATATACTTTTTTTCCGTCAACCTACTTGCTCTTTTGTACGCTTTCTTTTTTGGCCGCCATAATTGACATGCTTACCAGGAAGAGAATCGGGTATAAAACTCATTTGTGTGAACATTTCTTGCATGGTTAATGGCTTTGGTGGTAATCTTTTTTCAACGACACCATATGTCTTCTTGTCCCTTCTAATGGCATGTTTGATTGGTAAAAAATGTCTATGACCATAAAAAGCAACCTTCTTTTGTAAACAAATAGATGGTGTTGCCACATTGCAAGTAGAGCAAGCATGATAACCTTGGCCAGTCCATCAAGAAAGGCTACTCCTTGCTGAGTAATCGTTTATAGTCCACATCAAAGCTGCCCGAAGAGTGAAGAAACTACCATCGACTGCATCTCGAGTCTGTACATCGGTCACCCATAATTCTTTTAACTCATCAATCAATGATCTTAAGAAAACATCAAAATCTTTTCCTGGCGAATGAGGTCCCGGAATTAATAAGCTCAACATGAAATTAGTTTCTCTCATGCACAACCATGGTGGCAAGTTATAGGTCATCAACACAACCGGCCACATACTATAAGAAAGACTCATATTACCAAAGGGATTGAATCCATCTGCAGCCAATCCAGGCCGCACATTCCTGGGTTCCATTGCAAATGTTGGATTATTTCGGTCAAAGTCCTTCCAAGCTTTTCCATCAGCAGGATGACGCAATACACCATCTTCTTTTATATGTTTCTCGTGATGCCATCTCATATGTTGAGCAATGTGCCTCGATGCATATTTTCGCATTAACCTAGGGGTTAAAGGAAAATAACGCATCACTTTATGAGGCACTTTCTTTCCCTTGGTGTTCTTGTCCACCCATCGATCCTTCCCACAAACAGGACATTTGTTTTTTCTAGCATGTTCTTTCCAAAACAGTGCGCAATCATGCTTGCAGACATGGATTGACTCGTAGCCCAATCCAAGTTTCCGCAACAACCTTTTCGCTGCATAATGCGTTTTTGGAAGCTTATTTGGGGCTGGAAATGCATCATGTAACAACTCCAGCAGTCCATCAAATATTTTGTTGGGAATTTTGCCCAACACTTTGAAATGCATTAACTTCACTAGGAAATTCAATGATGTGTAATTTTGACACCCGGGGAATAATGGAGCCTCAATCTCAGCAAACAAATCGTTATAATGTTGCCCACCCCTGTAGTCTGTTGTAGGTATCTCTTGATCGCGCTCATTCTCTTCATATTCGTCATTGTCATTTTGCATAACATCATTGAGAACATCCATCATTTCATCTTCATCATTTTGATCTATCACTTTCCTCATTGGTATTATTTCATCCTCTCCATGCCAATGCCAATTGGTATATTTCCGTAGAAAACCATTTACAAAGAGATGATTTTCTAATACATCAATCGTCTGAGATTCAACGTTGACACACCTCCTACACGAACATTTCACCAATCCCCTTGAGTCAACGCACTGCCGAGCTCTCTGGAGAAAATCCATCGCACCAGCCTCATACTCATCGGATAATCGATCTGTCAAATTAATCCAGCTCTTGTCGATCGACATTGTATGAATGTAGCACTGCACGGAACACTAATCATCAAACTTACAATCAATTTGTGTGTGTCCTAATTCAGAGAGAGGAAAATTTAAGAGTCTTCAATGACTCACCCTCTCTGAACGGGTCTAAGACTCCTTGTGATGAACACTAAAAAAATAAAAAATTATCACTAGGTGATAATAACACTATCATATCTTTGGTAATAATTTCTTATTACCAAAGAAAAAAACAAATAAAATTAAATATGTTTTTTTAATGTCTTATGTTCTTTGAAGTTAATTATGTTGTTTTATGATATCTAACTATAATATATTTCAGTGTAAATATTATTAAAATTATTTAAATTTGACTTATTTTTTTCTAACTTCAAATATTAATTTTAATTTTAATAATGATTAACATTGTGTTTAAAATTGGTTTTCTAATAATATAATTGTTAATTTTATTTTTACATATTAATTCAGTATTTATTAAATAACATATTTTACTTATGCTTTATTGAATAGTTTTATAAATTTACACAAATTTTTTAAGATTTGTTTAAATCGTTATAATTACTTTAAGATTTATTACTTATTTAAATAAAATTTCAAGATTAATGTTTATTTTTATTAAAATTTGGTTGCATAATGTTATTGTTAATTTTATTTAATCATAATTAAAAATATATTATACTACTTATCAATTCACTATTTCTTAAATTAGAAATTTTATTGAGTACATAACAAATTGGACAGCATAACGACAGTATTTTCATATATCCCAAAATTTAAAAACCTGCAAATAACACATAAAAAAATATCCAGTCCCAGAACATACACAAAGCAATACAAATACATTGTAAATGACTATATAATTTATAATTATTACTCTAAATTTTATTAATCATTCAATTTTCTATTTAAAATATCATAATTCTACTAAAAATTAACATAAAAAACAAAGCATCAATATTCATCAACACTAAGAATAAAAAAATTAACAACAACAACAAAATTCAAATTAAATAAACAAAACTTACTCTAATAATCAAACTTTATTAACCAAATCTAATAATCTAACACAAATTATTTAACCCAATCTAAAAAACAAACACTCAAATATTATATTTTCATACAAACATATTTTTATAACTAAAAGGAAAATTATATACCTAAAAAATAAACTATTAAATTAATAAAGTTTCATACTAATAAATTACTTATTTATCCATATGATTACACTAACTAAATTCTAAAGCTATATGTGTATTTTACTAAAATACTACACAACATTATTTCCTCTAAATTGGATATCACTAAACTTTTAACTAATTTTCATTACTAATTATTATTCTTACCTATTTTAAATACATAATAAAAAATTATATATATAATATGAAAAATAACAATGTATTAACAATATTAAAAAAATTATACATAAAACCTCAAATATATTTATGCAAAAAATATAAAAAAAAACCAAAAAATTATAAAGAAAATCCGTGATACCTGTAAAACCACTTGTGAATAATGCAACACTTGAAAATAAACAAAGAAAAAACCCATTAGAGAAGACCAAAACAGAAGAAAAAAAATTGATAAATTTATACACAAATAAAAATGAAAAATATATATATATATATATATAAATGCATACCTTAATAGACCTTATTGTTGACTAAATCTTCTTTGGAAGGGAAGATTTAACAAAAACCAAGCTTTTGGGGTCCGAAATCCAGAAAAAGGGAAAAAAAATGGCAAAAGTCACTAAGTTGGGTCTAGCTCCCTTTAGCCTTGTGACGATAGGGTCACCGGGGCTTAACAGATAGGTGAACCTTTTATAAGTTCAAACAGGATAGGTGCATGGTGACTGGTCACCAACATAACCTTCCTCATGACCATAGAGTCATAACCCTGGAACATTGTTCCCTAGCCATGTGACAAGCAGTCATCGGGGCCTTAAGCCCTGGCTCTAGTAACTAGTCTTAGACTAGACAAGCGCTTATAAGTTCATCGACCTTAGGGTCGATCCAACGTTAATGCCTTAGAGCCATTCAACGCTGATATCGATTAGATCTAATCTTCACTCGGCCCTGCGTTGAGGACGCTTATGCCGGTTCTGACTCTTAGGTCAGTGTCCCTGACTAGTCAGTACCATATACAAGTAAACAACATTCACTAGCATTTAATATGCAATCCATGTCCACATTTATCAACCAACATGCCTCAATAACAAATACGCATGTTATACATACACAAGGTGCAGTTTTCTTACCTCAGATTCGAGCTACAATGATTAAAAGAACGACCCTTGAGAACGATCAACCTTTAGTCCTTTAGCGGTCACCTAATCATAACCAAATACAGGACATCATCAATAAAAATGATCAACATAGGTTTCCAAACCAATATCTAGGCTCCAGGACATCAATCTAAACTAATCCAAGTAGTAGGAACAATCCCGAGGCCTAAAACTATGTTCCCGGGGTCAAAACACGCAAACGGGCTCAAAACTGCCCAAGAGCCGCGGCCTTGGCACCTTGGGTCGCAGCCCCCAGTCACACTAGGAGCAAGCGCCGCGGCGCCCAGCAAGGGCAATTTCCCCCCACCTGCTTCTTCGAGCTAGGGCCGCGACGCCCAAGAACAGGGCCGCGGCCCCCATCCTAGAGTCATCCCCAAACACGTTCTCCTTCATCCCAAAGCCTCCAAAAACATGCCTAAACATCCCCAAATCATCAAATCAAAGTTCCCAACCTTCCCAATGGCCAAAAACCATCAAAACCCGAGGCTCAATCGAACAAAAAACTCAACGATTCACAAAATCCAAGTCAAAGCTTAGAAATTCTAAAAGCTCAAAACTTTAAACTTAGATTACCTTCGATTGGGTTGTTTTCCGTCAAATCCTTCGGTCAAGAAGCTTCTAATCTTTCCTAGGATCGCTATGCCTCGATCCTCGCTTGATTCCGACTCCTAGAACTCAAGATTTCTTCGAAAAGGCTTCGAATGGCAAAACGAACTAACAAAGGAGAGAACGAGGTTTTCTAACGTACGTTCTATCTGATAAGCTACTTCAAGCTTAAATAACCTCAAATAAAACCTAGTGCTTGGGACCCCGAAAACACTCCTGGGGACATTATAGTCAAAACTTCCAGAATTTCATTATGATATCAATAACTCCCAATTTATCATCAAATAAACATTCATATTACCCTATAATTGACCCCATTATGACAAAACTGCTAATCCAATATATAAGACCATCTCATGCCGAATAGCTCGAATATATCTCCATAATAATGAGATCTCATTCACAAATCACAATACGCACCCAAATACACAAATATACCCTTAACGGGCCAAATTATCATAATATTCAAATGTGGACCCACATGCACACATATAACACCATATCATAATATAATTCACATATGCATGCATATTATCAATTAATGGCATAATTAAGCAAGTATGGCCCTCCTGGCCTACCAATCCCGCCATTAAACCACATCGGAGAATTCGGGACATTACATCATATATTTAATATAATATTAAGTTTAAGTTTAATTAAATTTTATTTAAGATACAAAATATATGGTTTTATTATTTTTAAATAATAATTATTTAAAATATCTTTAAAATATTTTATTTTAATTCGTTTAATTATTTATTTAAATTTAAGTTATGTTTACAATCTACCGTTAAATATAAAAATATTTCGTTAAAATTAATAAAAAAATAATAAAAACTTTTAAATATCTATACATTTTTTATATAGAAGAGATATACCTATAATTTTGAAAGGCAAAAATTTAAAGTTTATTAAATTAATGACAAGACAATTTTGATTTTTTTTAAAATATAAAGTTGAAATATTAATTCACGATTTTCCCAAAAAAAAAAAGAAAAAAAGAAATACAAAAATGAGAAAATAACAATATATTACAACTTACAAATTTACTTGAGAAGCCCCTAAAAAAGTTTCCTTTAGAATAACACGTAGGGTGGAGCATTAGTTGATTTGAGCAGTTTTTTCATATTATTAAATTTAGAATTTGGTTTTCAGTTTGGATTGGTGCAATCAAAATACGACCGACCAAACCAATTAAAGAAAAAAAATCAAACCATTAACCGACCAAACTGAAGTTGTTTTTTTTTCTTCATAATTTTTTAGAAAGTTTTAGTTAAAAAAAATTGAATTGTTGGAATCTATTTTTGCATTTTTTTTAAAGCATAAATTCATAGAATATAACTACATACACAAATTAAAAAGTTTGAATAAAAGTCTATAAGCATAACATAACTTATATATATTTATAATTTTGGTCAGTTTCGGTTTTAATCAGTCGGTCCACATAGATATTCAAACCAACTGAACAGTGACAGTTTACATCGTTAACGATTTTTTTGACATTTGGTTTTATTGATTTTAGTTTTTGTAGTTATCAAAATATCGGTGTACTTGAGTTTTTTTTTAAAATTTTATGCTCAGCTCAAGGAAAGATAAAGATTTAGGTATGGTGTGGAATGGGCATAATAAATACAAAAAAATTGCATAAACAAATGGTTTTAATAGAGTGAAGACATGGCGCGTGAGAAGTAGCTGATTTGAGTGTTGTAATAGACAGATGTCTGAATCCTTTGAGACAGGGATTTTGACAGCAAATCTGAATCATTTATGTATATATATAGCTAAGAAATGGTATTTACACAATATTTGTAAACTCAGCTCAAAGAATTGAGAGCCAGAGTACTCTGTATATATATCTTTGTATGAGGAATACAATCATTACAACCAAGGAGAAGGCCTTTAGCCTACTGACGTGTGGCAATGAGCCAAACGGCTATGTAACAGAAAGCACAAATAACAAGGCAAAACAGAAAGGTGAAAAAGGGAAAAGCATACAATCGTGGTCACCCTTACTGGCTTGTCCTAGACAAATAGACAGCTAATTTATATATTAATTAGTCTCCTGTATTATGCCTTAACACCACCCCTCAAGCCTAAGGGTGAGTTTGTAATGCCCAGTTTTTCTGCAAGAAATTTGAATCTGGCAGGCGGTAGTCCCTTGGTTAAACAGTCTGCAATTTGGTCAAAAGTGGAGATGTAGCGAACTTCGATTTTTCTTCTGCAGAACTCGATCTCGAATAAAGTGGACATCTAGCTCTATATGTTTGGTACGAGCATGATAAACAGGGTTAGACGCCAATGTTGCTGCACTCATATTGTCACACCAAATCACAGGCACAAGTTGTGGCCGAAATTCTATCTCACTGAGAAGTGATTCAATCCAAACAATTTCTACAGTCACCTGAGCAAGTGCTCTATACTCGGATTCAGTACTAGATCGAGACACCACCGTTTGCTTCTTTGAAGACCAAGAAACAAGTGTTTCATCAAAGTAAACACAGTATCCCCCAATAGATTTTCTATCATCTGGGCAACATGCCCAATCTGCATCTGAATAACCCACTAAGTTCAAGTTTTCACTGACCCCAATATGTAAGCCACAGTTTATAGTACCCTTTAAATATCGCAGAATCCTCTTAGTGGCATTCCAATGACATGTGGTTGGACTCTTGAGAAATTGGCTCAACTTATTCACTGCAAACGCTATGTCGGGTCGTGTATGCGTAAGATACTGTAATCCTCCAATGATGCTCCTGTAAAACGTGGGATTCTCTAACTTTTCGCCATCCTCTGCTGAAAGTGGTCTTCCAGCGACCATGGGCGTAGGAACATGTTTTAGGCTCTGCATATTAAGTTTATGGAGCATTTCACTGATATATTTTCCTTGATTCAAGTAAATACCAGTTGAGTCTCTAAACACTTCAATACCCAGAAAATAGTGCAAATCACCCAAATCCTTCAATGAGAAGACTTTATTCAGTCTGCCAATGAACTCCTGTAACTCTGTATTATTGTTGCCTGTGACAATAATGTCATCCACATATATTAACACCATAACTACAAATTTCTGCTTCTTGAGGATAAAGAATGAGTTATCTGCTTTTGAAATAACAAAGCCCCAGCGAATCAAAGTTGCCTTTAAACTGTCAAACCAGGCTCTAGGAGCTTGTTTTAAGCCATATAACGATTTCTGCAGCTTGCACACGTGCGTGGGATTATGCTTGTCTTCATAGCCTTCGGGCTGCTCCATATACACGGCCTCTTCCAGAAAACCATTTAAAAATGCATTGTTTATGTCAAGTTGTCTCACTGTCCAGCTTTTAGTTACTGCAATGGTTAGGATGATTCGAATAGTGGAAGCTTTCACCACTGGACTGAACGTCTCCCCAAAATCAATACCGGGTCTTTGGTGAAACCCCTTTGCCACCAGACGAGCTTTGTATCTCTGAAAACTCCCATCTGCATTGAACTTGGCCTTGAAGACCCATTTGTTTCCCACAACATTGTATGATTCCACTCGCGGTACAAGAAACCAGGTTTTGTTCTGTGTAAGGGCATTAAATTCAACATCCATGGCACTCTTCCAACCAGGATGTTCTAGAGCTTGAGTAATAATAATAGTGTTATTATTACTACTACATATTAGTGGTAATAAGAAGAAGCAGCCCACTACTACTACTCTTCCTCCGGGTCCCTCTCCATGGCCGATCCTCGGAAACATTCCGGAGATATTGCGGAACAGACCAGCGTACCAGTGGATCCACCGTCTCATGAAGGAGACGAACACAGACATTGCCTGTATCCGCCTCGGCACGGCCACGCATCTCATCATTGTCACCTCTCCGGAGATAGCCAGAGAGTTCTTGAAGAAACACGACGACGCAGTGCTCGCTTCCAGACCCGACACGGTGGTCACTTCTCTAATAAGCCGCGGTTACAAGGCCACTGTCGTCACTCCATTCGGAAACCAGTGGAAGAAGATGAGGAGAGTTCTGGTGTCCGAGCTCTTCAACCGCTCTAAGCTCGCTTGGCTTCTCCAGAAGAGAACCGAGGAAGCTGATGATCTGGTTCGCTTCGTTTATAGACAGGCCTTGGCTAGCAGTGGCGGTGGAGAAGGAGGAGGAGGAGTGGTGAATGTGAAAGTTGCCGCGAAGCATTACGCGGCTGGGGTACTGAGGAGAATGATGTTCGGTAGAGGATATTCTGGGAAGCGAAGAGGGGACGGTGGCCCTGGGAAGGAAGAGGAAGAGCACGTGGAGGCTTTGTTTACTTTGCTGTCGCATGCTTATGCCTATTCTGTATCGGACATTCTGCCATGGCTGCGGTGGTTTGACTTGGATGGTCATCAGAGGACTGTTAGTGAAGCCATAAAAGTGATCAACAACCACCAAGACTCGATAATCAGCGAGAGAATTCGAGAGTGGAGAGAGGACGAGCATGCTGAGGCCAAGAACAAGAAGCAACCTTCAGACCTGCTGGATGTTCTCATCTCGGCCAAAGATTCTGACGGGAATCCGCTTTTGTCGGACGATTAAATCCGAGCACAAGTCACGGTGATCTCATATATATATATATATTCGAAAGACTAGTTAATATATACATGTCAATAACAAGAGTTACAAATACATAATACACAATTTGTATGGAAACGCAGGAATTGCTTTTAGCAGGAATTGACAATTCATACAGTGCAGCAGAGTGGGCACTCTCAGAGATGTTGAACCAGCCAGAGATGCTTCAAAAGGCAACTGAAGAAATCGACAGAGTGGTTGGCAGTGGCAGTGGCAAACTCCTCCAAGAGTGTGACATCCCCCAACTCCCTTACCTTGTGGCCTGCGCAAGAGAAGCTCTCCGCCTCCACCCGGTCACTGCCTTCAACCTTCCCCATCTGTCCACCGCCGACTGCACCGTGACTGGCTACTTCATTCCCAAGGGAGCCACGTCCTCCTCAGCCGCCACGGCCTCGGGCGCAACCCAGCTGTGTGGGATCAGCCGTTGCGCTTCAATCCGGAGCGCCATCTTCCGGAGAACAAGTGTGACTTGGGGGAATCGGAGCTGCGGTTCATCAGCTTCTCGACAGGGAGGAGAGGGTGCGTCGGAATGGTGCTGGGGACCAACATGACTGTTATGCTTTTGGGAAGACTGTTGCAGTGTTTCACCTGGACGATTCCACAAGAAGTGGAGAAGATCGATCTGAGGAGTGGAGAGGGCAGCTCTCTCTTTAAGGCTACGCCATTGTATGCCCATGCAAAGCCTCGCTTCAATCCATCTCTTTATAAATCATTATCACATGAATGAATCATCATCATTATTAGCTAGCTAGGGAATTTATCATCATCAATGGCCAGCTAGGGAATTCATCATCATCAATAATATGACAAATGTGTGTACACATCATACGTGTAGATTTCAAAAAATTACCCATATTAAAAAAAAAAAAATTCATAGGCACACTAGACTTAAAAGTTATATTCTTTCTATTAATTGTACCGAGTTCTATTGAGTTCCTGTCGATGCAGATAGATTTTTTCATGAAAAACATGATTTTTAAGGGCCCATCGATCTAGAAATCAATGTATATCGAATTTTCTATAAATTTTTATGTTTCAAATCTAAAAAATTGTAAAAAAAATTGCAAAAAAAAAAAAAAAAATCAAACACATACTTATTCGAAATGCATGTATTAGTGTTTTAACTAAACTTTTTACTTAATTTAAGCTTTGAATCATTAAAGACAAATGAAATCATAAAGAAAAAAATAAAGAGCAAAAAGATAGCAAGATAGATTCCATGGGTTGATGTGTGATCTTCAAACACTACAAAAAACAAGGCCTATACCGAGAACAAATGCCGTCGGTATAAGCCTAAATGTTCTCAGTATAGCCTCTACTGAGAACATGTTCTTAGCAATAAGTCCTTGGTATTGCCGCATCGGTAGAGGTAAACTTCTACCGACAACATTAAATCTGTTCTCAATATAAGTTGTACCGAGGACAATGTTATCGGTATAGAGTGGACAATGTTCTCAACACAACCAGTCCAATTTTGTCATAAGGATGGGCTATACCGAGAAGACTGAACTGAGAATTTTTTTATATTTGTAATGTTTATTCACTTATTTATTTATTTATTGATTTATTTAATTTGAATTAAATATAAAATAATATAATAAAATTAAAACACTTATATTAAACATATAAATAGAAACATAAGAGTACGTTTGCTAAATCAAAATAAAGAGTTGTCATAAACATGAAAAATGTAATAGTCCATAGTAATAAAATTCATACATAAGTCCTACTGAGTTAGTGCTCCAACATCAGGATCATCAGGTGGTGGTGGGGCACATTGAGATCCCGGGGTGATACAATGAGTCCGGATGTGCTCTTCTAATTATCGAACACGCTTTCTCATCTCAGACATATCTTCATCTCTAGTTTGTGGAGGATCAATAGTAAATGGAGTTCGGTCCCTTATGTTAAAGATACGTCCATATCCTTTCTGGTGGTCACGTCGTTTTCCGAAGACAGTTTGTACCAAAGATAAGTCGTCATCTTCAGGCGCACTCGAAACTGGTGTGGAACTCTCCGTATCAGTTGTTTGTGTCTACTGTGTGTCGCGATATGCACGCAATTCCTCCTATGATACAATGTATAATGTAATTATGTATTGTAAACAAATAATTTAAAATTCGAAAAATGTTTAAAAAAACTTAACCTACCCAAGTTTTTTTTGCTGCCTCAGTCACCCACCCTGTGCCTGATTTATGGGAAGTATTCATCCAGCTATCCGGGATAGGCTCAAGTTGCCCAGTCTCTAAATTGCGCTATCACGTACATATATTTTTATAAAAATAATAATTAAACGTAAATAAGAAAAACAAACTTAAAAAGAATTAATTAACTAACTTTTTTATAGCGCAGTACTGGGATTGATTGAGAACCTCCATAGCTAAGCTCTTTTAGTTTCTTCCTATTTTCCTTGTTGATCCCAGAACGTTTCTGCAAAAAATTTATGTTAGTAATATATTTAATTAAGAGAGTTAATTTTAGCAAGAAATTAATACCGCCCATTAATCGTTAAATGTTCTTTAATATCGTACTTCCAATCAAAATACTTTTTAGCACATGTAACGCCTAGGATAGCCAAGACCGCTACACTGTGTACTTAAAAAGGTGCAGGACTCGCTAGTCAAGTCATTAATTTGAAAACGTGTCACTAGACATGTAAGATCTATGGTTAAAAAGGTTTCGGTCTCAAAAGACTCATTTCATATATTTAAACTGTAATAAACAAGGGATCCCATAAACACAAAGTTAAAATAAGTTTACAGACTTCCAAAAGTACATAAGTATCCACTAGCCATACTAAGGAAAAACAGACAGTCTTTAGGTTCCATGTCCTTGCCTAGACCTCAATCGTGGCGGCCGAGCACCTGGCTATGTACATTCCGCTTGCCGAGCTCTCCAGTCAGGGCTGATCTAACTTGCCCTTGCCTTTACCTGCACCACGTAGCACCCGTGAGCCAAGGCCCAGCAAGAAAACATCATAGATAACTCAAACAATAATAACAGACAAACAGCTCAGTATGCATGTAAACTCACTAGATAGTCCACAACAGATAATCAGCATATACAATCCAATACAAGATACATTCTACCACATATGCTGTCATATCACATAATAATCAGGGCCGACGACTTAGGCCGCGCCCTCTGTTTAACCCACTGACTCTGGCCCGCTTAAACCAAGCTCAGTGCATAATAAGCTGTCCTCGGCTACCAGTGGCCGAGCCGCGCCCTGTGCGCTAGTGAGACCCTTGGCACCCTTAGGCCTTTGGTTCACTAAATGGCTTGCATGACATAATACCATTCTTTCAAGCTTTTACAATAGGGAACCCTTAGTCCCGTCTCATATAATCAACCAGGTGCAGTTTTCTTACCTTTAACTTTCAGATGAGTTAGTTACGGGCGATACTCCTTGAGCGCGATCCGATCCTTGAGCCCTAGCTTAACACCTAGTCACAACCATGAAGAAAGACACCATTAACAACCTTAAATGAGCTTCCAAGCCAAGTTCTAGTACTCGGAACATTGAACTTCACCAAATATGGTAAAAGACTCAACCCCGAGCACCCTAGGTTAAATTCCCAAGCCTAAAATCTTAAAATCCCAAAATCCCTTAAGCGCCGCGGCATAGGCCACCCATGCCACGGCATGGCCCCCAAACAGAACCTCCAACAGCTCAAAAACAGGTAAGGGTCGCGAAATTGCTTGGGCCATGCCGCGGCCTGCCCTTCTTCTTCAGCATGAAACAATTTCGAAGGGCCGCGGCTCACCAAGAACCATGCCGCGGCCCGACCATTCGAACCCAGAAAAAAACACCATTTTCAATCTCTAAACCTCACCTTAAACCATCCCAAAGCCCCCAACTCAAAACCAATTAATTATAACAACATTAGGATGATTTAAACAACACAATCCAACCAAAAATCCAGCCTAAGACTCACCAAAACCCCCAATTCCAACTTCTGAAATTTCAAACCCACAGAACTTAAAACCAGCCATGAAAACCCCCAAATTCAACCATCAAACTATAATTTAAACCTTACCTCACCTGTAGAATCGATTCTCCAAGAGTCCCCTGACCTATCTTCAAAGTTTCAAGCCTCAATCCCACCTTAAATTCCAAAACCACAAATAATTTAAAACTCAGCCATTTTCTTTAAATTCATAACCTTAGAAACGAAAATTCAACACTTACCTTTAGCACTAGCTAAGAACTTGATCAGTTCCTGGGCTAATCCTCCAGACTATTTCCCCAAATTTTAGCTTAATTCCAGCAATTCCCTCTCAAGTTCAGAAGTTCTTCCTTTGCTAAGAGAGAAGAGAGAGGGAGAAGGAAAGTTAAGGTTGGTTTACACTTTTCTGTCTAGAATTTTCCTAAGTCTTCCAAGTATACCCTTAGTTTATTAAACTAATCCCAAAGCTCGGGGTGCCGGAAACGTCCCCGAGGCCAAAACGGTAAAATCCCCCAATAATCCCGCCTAGACATCCTAACCTCAGATATATCTCCAATTATTTATTTTTATCACCCGATAGTCTAAATCTCTACCCGATACCTAAAATACCCCTGACTTGTCCAGAGTCAATTATAATGCCCCGTTGTGACTTTTCCTACTATCTAGCCCTAGGATTGCCTCGAGTCGCCGGCTGCTAAATTATCCACATCATAATGTGGTTCTCGCATATATCTCAAACATATATATCATCATCATCATATAATATCACTAATTATCATAAACACACTATTAATCATACATTTACGCATTTAAATCAATAACATTCATTCTAATCCCAGTTATGCCCTCCCGACACACCAATCAAGGCCCTTAAGCCTTAATAGCAAATTTGGGTCGTTACAGCACACTATGTATCAATGTCTCTCAAGATCCCAGGCATGTGCCCTTGTCCATATCTGCACTACAAGAAATCTGATCTTTACCTACCAATATTTTACCTACCAATATATATTGGTAGGGAAAGTAATGTTTTGCCTACCAATATTTATTGGTAGATAATATTAGTAGGTAAATGCTAGTCCATTATATTATATTTCGGAACATAGCTTTACCTACCAATAATATTAGTAGGTAATGATCTTTACCTACGTATATTATGGAGGGAAATTTTTTAACCACTCCCGCTCAATTTTCCCCCCGTTTTTTATTTTCATTATTATAAATGCTTATTTGGAAACTTATGTGGAGTAAATAATATGATGTGTACACATTGTATAACATGTGGCATGCCACGTGTGTACATAGTTGGAAAAAATATAAATAAAATATATTTATAATACATTTTAATTATATTATATATAAAAAACATTTTTATTAAAAAATTTATTTATATAAATAGATTAGGGTTGTAAACAACCCTAATCTTAGCAGCCGCCCCTAAATTTTCTTCTCTTTGTTATTCTCTCCAATCCATCCCTTCCCACCATTGTCGTCCTTTCTCCCTCCCTTTGCTTTGCTTTTACTTTGAGTGGTTGCCTAGTTCTCTTTCATGATAAGCCATTGCCTTCTTCGCTTTCACTGTGAGCCGTCATCTGGTCCACTTTCACCTTGAGCCGCCACCTGGTTCACTTTCACCTTGAGCTGTCGCCTGGTTCCCTTTCACCTGGAGCCGCCACCTGGTTCGCTTTCACCGTGAGTCGATGCCTGGTTCTCTTTCATTGTGAGCCCCTGCCTTGTTTGCTTTCACGGTGAGTCACTGCCTTATTCGCTTTCACCGTGGGTCGCCACCTTGTTCACTTTCACTGTGAGTCTCTGCCTTGTTTTCTATCCCTAATCTGACTGTTCCATGGGTATTTTCTTTTCTATTTATTGGTAAATACTGTAGTTTGTGCTATTGTGAATTTTGATATTAATTTCTACATTGTTTTGTAGGTTTGATTTCTTTGGATGGTTATTTGGTTTCAGATTTTGCTTGGTGACTTTCAGATTGATGAGCACTTGGCTTGGTGGCTCTCGGAATGTTGAATTATTGGCCAGGTGGCTTTGAGGTATATTTTCAGCATCTTGGTTGATGAAAATCCCCAATTCTGAAGGATTGATGATGAATTTTTAATTGTTGATGTAACGCCCCAACTCCAGGGACCGCTACAGTGCACATTGCAAACAGTGCTAAACTCGCTAATCGAGTCGTTTGGCCATAAACGTGTAACTAAGCGTGATTAGTGGTTTAGGGGTTAAAAACTTTGGTTAAGATATAACGTTTCACTAGAACGTTTACTGTATATATTGGGATCCAAAAAATATAATTTCAGAGTTTATTACAAGAAAGTGTTTACAACAGGCCGTTCTAAGCGGCAAAACAGGGTTCAGCCCTAGTTCCACTTTCAAACCTCGCCCAAGTATTGGTCGAGCAGCTGCATATGTACACGTCATCACCTAAGCTCTCCAACTCAAGAATGGTCCAGCTTCCTTTTGCCTTTACCTGCACCACAAAGCACCCGTGAGCCGAAGCCCAGCAAGAAAACATAACACTATATGTAAACATTATCAAATGATTATCATTATAATCACACTGAGCATAAAGCTTTCAAACAAGTGAGTGAACATCACATGAGGTCCTGATAAACCATACTGAGTGACTGACAAGCAAGTCACTAATTCAAATGGAAGAGTGGCTGCTTGGTAAGCCACTAGCCTTCAATAGGTTCTGATAAACCATACTGAGTGACTGACGAGCAAGTCACTAATTCAAATGGAAGAGTGGCTGCTAGGTAAGCCACTAGCCTTCAACAGGTTCTGATAAACCATACTGAGTGACTGACAAGCATGTCACTGTTTCAAGTGGGAGAGTGGTTGCTAGGTAAGCCACTAGCCTCCAAGCGCTTATTTCATTCATCGACCCTCGAGGTCGGTCTGGCATTAATGCTCTTTGAGTCATTCAATGCTGATAGTCGATTAGATCTAATCTCTGTTGGCTTGCGTGATACACGCTAAGGCCGTTCTGACTAATGAGTCAGTGCAACGTGACCAGTGCCCAGTACCACTGCCGAACCTGACTAATAAGTCACAGCTTCACAGTTGATACCAGCACCTTTGCCAAATCTGACTAATTAGTCAGTACCATGCACAGGAAGGCAATGCTATCAATGTGTATCATATGCCAATTATCCAAGAATAGGGCATTCAGCATGCTTACTAAATAGTTGCTAGCATAATTATGATCATGCACAAACACAAAGACTCAAGCTCTGACAAATCTCATATTCATCATTCACGGCATGCCCTAATCACATGTTTCTCGTGCATCACATGCATCACACTTAATCATCCAGCATGCCTCAATAATAACCATATGCAAATGGGCAAAATTGCCAAGCATACATTATGCTATCAATGTTCACATTCAACATCCAACATGCATCAACCATAGCCACGCATGTCACATATGGGGTGCAGTTTTCTTACCTAAGATTCGAGCTAGAACCAATATAAGAACGACCCTTGAGAACGATCAACCTTTAAGCCCTTAGCGGTCACCTAATCATAACCAAATATGGAACACCATCAATAACGTGATAATCAAAGGTTTTCAAACCAATATCTAGCCTCCAAGAGATCAATACAACCTAATCCAAGTAGTAGGGACACTCCCGAGGCCCATAGCTAAATTCCCGGGGTCAAAACGAGCAAACGGGGTGAAAACAGGGCAAGGGCTGCGGCCCTAGCATCTTGGGCCACGAACCCAGGGTTCTCTGAGGCAAGGGCCGCGGCGCTCAAGAACAGGGCCGCGGCCCCCAACCCTGGGCCATTCCCAAAACGTGTTTTAAGCACTCCAAATCCTCCAAAAACATACCCAAACATTCCCCAATCATCAAATCAAAGTTCCCAAGCTTCCCAATACTCCAAAACCCTCAAAACCCAAGGTTCAAACTAACCAAAAACTCAACAATTCACAAAGTCCAATTCTAAGCTTAAAAACTTAAAACTTCAAACTTAGATTACCTTTGATTGGGTTGTTTTCTGTCAATTCCTTCGGTTAAGAAGCTTCTAATCTTTCCTAGGATCGCTATGCCTCGATCCTCGCTTGATTCCGACTCCTAGAACTCAAGATTTCCTCAAAAATGCTCAAATGGTATAACGGACTGTCGAGAGAGAAAACGAGAGGTTTTCTAACGTACGTTCTTGTCTGGGAAGCTACTTCAAGCTTAAGTAACCTCAAATAAAACCTAGTGCTCGGGGTCCCGAAAACAACCCCGGGGATACTATAGTCAAAACTTCCAGAATTCCACCCTGATCTCAAATACTCCAAATCTATCACCAAATAAACATTTCTATTACCCCGAAATTGACCCCGTTATGACAAAACCGCTAATCCATATATATGACCATCTCATGCCGAATAGCTCAAATATATCTCCATAATAATAAAATCTCATTCACAAATTACGATATGCACCCAATTTACAAATACGCCCTCAGCAGGCCAAAATACCAAAATGCCCTTATCATTATAAATACACCCATATGCATGCATTTATCATCATATAATAATATAATTCACATTAACACACACATGATCATTAAATACCATAATAAATCAATTATGGCCCTCCCGGCCTCCTAATCAAGGTCATAAACCTTATTAGGAAATTTGGGGCATTACAGTTGAGGCATATTTTGTTTGAATATATTTTGGAGATTTGATTTATGATGCTATTTTGTGATTCTGTGTTTTGAGTATGATTTGAATTTGATTAGTTATTTTATTGTTTCTAATTATTTTTTGGACCTGATATTTTATCCTATTATATGATTTTTTTTATGCAAGTGTTTGATATGATGTAACAATTAGTTTGAGTGGTTCTGTTTGCATCTTTCTATGTTGTTAGTTTTGGGCATTTTGCTTCTGACAGTGGCATATTTCAGATCTGGTCTTTGATCTCTTTATGAGATTAAATTTTCAGTGTTTGAGTATTTTTGGAAATGATCTATCTTTTCTTGCGTGTGTTCCTGATTTTTAAATTGATATGGGTTTATTCAAGAACATATTAGCTTAATGTCTCATGTTTTTAAGAACATATTACCAATGAACATGTTTTTAAGGGACTTTAAATGATTTATATTCAGATTAAGGACTCTGCTTACTGGTTTGTATTTTCTTCATTGTTGTCTTCATTTGGGCTTTGGATACTTCTTGTATTTATGAATTACAAGCTTGGTTGTGTTTAGATGAAAATCTTTAAATGTCACAGTTTGTGGTTCTAGAATGTCTTGTATATCTTCATTTTTATCTTGTTTGAAAGCTATAGTTATTAATATTGATGAGTTTTTATAATCTAGATATTTTGATGAGTTTTTATTATCTGTGTAATATTGCCTACTGTGATGGTGAACATTTATCAGTTCTTTGCATTTTGTGTGATTTTGAAATTAAAAGTTTGGATTCAATGAATCAATGGGTGACATATGTTAGTGAGAAATTAAATGTTTATTCCACTGTTATGTAGATTAATTGTTTCCTCTGTAGGGAAATGCAAATCTACTCATCCAAAGGGGGTTCAGTTAGTTTCTAATGAGAGTAACTCATTCATTACTGTCTTACTCTTTTCTCATGCTTGCTTATGATGTATTGTTTCTAATGAGAGTAGCTCTATGATTTTTTTTTTTTTAGTTTTTCTGTGGTTATTCAAATTTATTAAATGATTCATGTCAAATTATATTGTATGTTGTTGACTAATTGACTTGAATGAAATATAAGATTTTGAGTATGGGTGAAAAACTGATTTTGGTGAGATTATTTGATTGTAACATCATAATCTTTATGCTTGCTGAATTTGACATAATTCTGGATTTGTTTGAACTAACTTATATGCTTGTCATCTATATATGTAATTAAGAAACTAGTTTTTTATTATTCTTTTGCATATTTAAACTTTATTTGTTGTTTTATTGAGATAATGTTTGACATAATTATTTGCTCCTTTTCTAATAAATATATGGTATATCCAAAGTCCAATGCTCTTGCTATCAGATATGAATTAGGTTTATAAATTTGGTATAGACTCAACTGCCTAATTTGGCTATGCTGATATATTAAGTACTTTAATGAGGTTTATGTGCTTTATTGGTTTGAGGTATTAAGTTGTGTTCTAGAGTTTTGTTTCATTGTCTGGATTATTGTTTCAATGTTCTGAGGCTCCGAGATGTGTTATGTTTTATGTTCATTGATTATATACATGAATTTGTTTTTCTTTTTAAAAAGGAGAAGAGACATCTACTTTTTATTTTGAGTTTTTTTTTATGTTAAATTTTGAATCTAGTTTGTATTATCTTCATCATTGTTTACATGTTCATATATACTGCAGATGAAATTCTTTGTTTTATCACATGAATTCTAGTTTTCGATGCAAATTGCCTATTAAAAGTAGTTTTGAATGTTGACTTATATTTTCTTTTTCTGATTTGGATCATTATGCTACTTTGATTTTTTTTTTTTTGCCTGTGATGTTGATAAATGATTTTATTTTATGTTGGTGATTATGGGACTTGATGTGCTCATATATTTGTTTTTAATATATGCTGGTATATCAAGTGTCATAAATGCCCATAATAATAAGTCATATTTTATGAAATCCTTATGATGATTAAATTGGGGATAATTATTGTGTTGAGATTAATTATATTTTCCCATTGTTGCCAACCCGAACCCCACCTCCAACCATCGTCGTTGTCCACCTCACAAAGCCATCATCGACATTCACAAGTTCGAGAAAAAGGATGCACTCGTGTAATAATCTCAAAGTGAAGAATAGACTTGTAATAGACTTGTTGATATTTTTTTATGAAATGTAATTACTTTAACACTCATCTTTAATAAGCAATGAATATTTTATAATATGCGTATGATTATTTTATTATTAATGTTAAATAATTTATTTGAGTTCGGTTCGGGAGTCACAAGATGATTGTATGGTTTTTTTCTAGTTTATTTTTAATATAGAATTTGTATAAATAACTGTTATTATCTTTTACTTACACATAACCATTAAATTTGATCAAAATATAAATGATGTAACAGACCAATAAAATCATGCTATGTGAGCTAATAAAATGACCCCATGTGGTCCAATAATATTGTGCCACGTAGACCAATAAAATGATGTCACGTGGACTAATAAAATGATGCCACGTGGTCTATATCAAATGATGACATATGTACTAATTATCAAACGACACGTGGACAAATTATTGTTTGACACATGGAGTAACCACAAGATGCCAAGTGGCGGTATTGACGTATGCCATGTGTATGCTACTATGGAAACCATGTCAGCAGACACGTAGGATGACACGTCATCTGATGACTCATCAAATGATTTATAGCTTAGTGGGGTCCACTGATTCTTTTACCTACTAGTATCAATAAGTGTAGGTAAAGACTCTTTCCCCATTAACCTTTACCTACCAGTCTCTACCAATTCAATATTGGTAGGTAAACCATATTACCCACCATTAGGTTAGTTTTACCTACACTTACAATTGGTAAATACCCCATTTTCTTGTAGTGCTGGTACGCCCGATATCAAACAAATCCTCCTAAATTACAAACATTTATTAGTAAATATGATATATAACCTAAAAATAGAATTAACATAAATACATAAACTACTTACCTCCAGATGTGCAAGTATTATTTGTTTTGAGGCATTTGATACTTTTGACCATTGATGACAGTCTGGATCTGTGTACTGTCGAACAAGTAATCCCAGCTCTCTTGAGAAATTTGAACTGTAATCTCTGATCTCTTTATATGTTCTCTCTCGCACATCCCACTCGAGAGGGAGAGAACTCCCCAACTCTTCCCTTTTTCCTCGTGTGTTCAATCCTTGCATGGTTAATGGCTTTGGTGGTAGTCTTTTTTCAACAACACCATATGTCTTCTTGTCCCTTCTAATGACATGTTTAATTGGTAAAAAATGTCTATGGCCATAAAAAGCAACCTTCTTTTGTAAACGAATAGATGGTGTTGCTACATTGCAAGTAGAGCAAGCATGATAACCTTGGCCAGTCCATCCAGAAAGGCTACTCCTTGCTAGGTAATTGTTTATAGTCCACATCAAAGCTACTCGAAGAGTGAAGAAACTACTATCGACTGCATCTCGAGTTTGTACACCGATCACCCATAATTCTTTTAACTCATCAATCAATGGTGAAAACATCAAAATCTTTTCCTGGCGAATGAGTTCCCTGAATTAACTCCATCGCAAACGTTGGATTATTTTGGTTAAAGTCCTTCCAAGCTTTCCCATCAGCAGGATAATGCAATACACCATTTTCTTTTATATGTTGCTCGTGATGCCATCTCATATGTTGAGCAATGTGCCTCGACGCATATTTTCGCATTAACCTAGGGGTTAAAGGAAAATAATGCATCACTTTATGAGGCACTTTCTTGCCCTTGGTGTTCTTGTCCACCCACTGACCCTCCCCACAAACATGATATTTGCTTTTTCCAGCATGTTCTTTCCAAAACAATGCGCAATTATGCTTGCAGATATGGATTGACTTGTAGCCCAATCCAAGTTTTCGCAACAACCTTTTTGTTGCATAATGCGATTTTGGAAGCTTATTTGGGGCTGGAAATGCATCATGTAACAACTCCAGCATTCCATCAAATATTTTGTTGGGAATTTTTCCCAACACTTTGAAATGCATCAACTTCCTAGGAAATTCAATGATGTGTAATTTTGACATCCGGGGAATAATGGAGCCTCGATCTCAGGAAACAAATCGTTATAATGTTGTCCACCCCTGTAGTCATTGCCATTTTGCATAACATCAATGAGAACATCCATCATTTCATCTTCATCATTTTGATCTATCACTTTCCTCATTGATATTATTTCATCCTCTCCATGCCAATGCCAATTGGTATATTTCCGCAGAAAACCATTTACAAAGAGATGATTTTCTAATACATCAATCGTCCGAAATTCAACGTTGACACACCTCCTACACAGAAATTTCATCAATCCCCTTGAGTCAACGCACTGCCGAGCTCTCTAGAGAAAATCCATCACACCGGCCTCATACTCATGAGATAATCGATTTGTCAAATTAATTCAGCTCTTGTCGATCGACATTGTATGAGTGTAGCACTGCAAATTTAAGAGTTTTCAATGACTCACCCTCTCCGAACGTGTAATATCCAACATTTTCATAATACATTTATTTATAATAAATCAGAGTTTTAATACATAAAATGTACAAGTTTACAAATTTAAGAAATAGTAATGGAAAAACAGTGTTTAAAATATGATTTTATGTTTTTAATGAGATTAAAGAGAGAGAAACTTGAGTAGTCAAGTATTGGACCCAAATGTCATATAATTTTAATTGGGGATTTTTATAAAATTAAGAAAGTTTTGCTAAAGGGCTTATTTGAAAAGAATTTTAATATTTTGGGTCCAAGTGTAATTTTAAAAATAATTTAAAAAAAAAAGAAAGAAAAGAAAAGGCTTCAGCCTTTCTTTTTTACCCGAGTCTCTCTCTCTCTCCTCAGAAAACCCCTCTCTCTCTCTCTCTCTCTCTCTCTCTCTCTCTCTCTCTCTCTCTCTCCTCTGCGTATTACTGTTGCCGACGACGCAGGAGTACTTTCCGGCCACCATTTTTAGCCACGCGCCAGACCGTTGGATTCAGAAGCCTCCGAACTATCGACCCACGCGAGAATCTAGAGCTCACTCGCCGATTAAACGCCTTAACCACTCGATTTAAGTTCGGCCACCCCGCGACTTCAAAGTTGCGATTCGGCCACCTCGGGCATCCGTTTGCCGATCCGTCACCACCATCGTGCTCCTCGTGTTGTGGGCTTCAAAACCCAATAACTTGTTCCTACATCTACCATAGTTGGGTGGTGGTCCCACCACGAGCCACCGCGATCCACCGTAGATCGACGGTCAAAACTTAGTGTTCGAGGTTCCGAAGTACGTTTTGAGTCTCAGAAAATCATCTTTTGACTTATTGTGGAACCCGATCATTTTGGTATAATTTATTTAACCTATATATTGTGATTTAATTATGATTGATTAGAGTAATTGTTATTATGTGTATTTATAGTATATAATTCTATATTATTGATATATGGAATATTTTCTGTAATTTACTGGCTGTCTGGGATTATATATATTTTTGATACAGGTTTTGATTTTGGAATTGTCCACTTTATAGCCGTTGTGCTGTCTAATTTTCTAGAAAATATTAGATATTAAATAAAGTATAAAAATAGATATTTAATTGATTTTATATTAATATGGAAATTATTATGATTAAGTAATTTTAATTATTATTGTTATTATTTTGTTAAGTAAATCAAGAATATAGTTTCATATATATATATAAAAAAAGTGTGATTTATAGTAAACATGTTATTTAACAATTATTCTTATATATTAATATTTGAATATTAAAATAATATCAAATATTAGTTTCTTACAGTTATTGATATTTGTAAGACCAGTGAAGTTTGGAGAAAGTATATTTATTATATCACTGGAATTGATATTATGACTAATTAATAATAATATAAATATTTATATTTATATTATTATCATTATATTGATTATTACAACTTTATGTTAAAAATATGATTTCTTTTATAAAATGACTATTTGAATATATACATCCATATACGTATTGCTATTGAAGTATTTTGTTATTAATATCGAAATAAGTTTAATTATAGACGATAATTATTATTTTTGTTGGGATTATTATTATTATTATCATAAGGGTACATTATCTTATGAGCAAGGTTTAAAGCATGGTTTTATATGAAGAGTTATTTGCATTACGTTGATAATAATTTATTATTATCATTTATATAGTTTCTGGTATTATTAATATACACTATCAATAGTGTATATTTATGATTTTGATAGAATTTAATAAATGATGTGCCTTGAATAGGATTTGTATGGATTTGATTGATTGACTCTTGGTGAGGAATTTTAAAATAAGCTAAGGACCTAAGGTAAGTAAATCTCACCTTTTGTGCTTAAGTGTAAGATGCATGACTACATTGATTGTGTACATTTGATGAGTTAAGTATGGTATGATGATGATGCATATGATAAGTATGTGAAGAATGGTTATATGAACACCATAAGGGTGTTGTGTGATATGTAATTAATGAATTCTGTGATATGTGAAAGATGTCTTACTTGGTTAAGAATGATATGAATTATGTGCAAGTATGTGTTCTTATGTTGATGGATATGTGGATTACTCTATGTTCATGATTTGTTATATGTTATGATATATGAAGCGTTTAAGTTTTTAGGCTGGAAACCTTAGACCTGAGCCATAGCTCTACGTTAAGGTATAACAACGCCACCAACCCAAAGCTTCATGTATTATGACTAAAGATGTTTTGAGTTATATGAGATGTGATACAATGCCTTGATTGAATACCATCAACATGAATCATGAACATGAACATTGGCATTTCAGCATCAGCATGTATGCATGGCATGTACAGTTATGTGATACATTATTATGTGATATAAGACCATGCATATGAATATGAGAAAAGTTATGAAATGTCTTGAAAAGTTTTATGTAAAGTTAAACATTTTAATGACACAAGGCTTAAGCAAAGTGATAATAAGATGTTAAAAAGGGTGCCACTGTTTCGATGAAGCAATCAAGTAAGTTCAGTAAAGAAGACGGAGGTCTATTAAGGCTTATAGTGGCCGTCCACTAGTGTGGGCTAGGTCAGAGTTGACCGTTCAGATATGTTTGCCATGTTCCCGTCTTTCTCCTCCATATGTATAATAAGTATGGCAGCTATGGCAACGATGAAATGAGTGTTATGATGAGCCTAGCTGAGATGATGGCTAGCCGGAGGAGAACCCATGGGATTCTATATGATATGTGTAACAAGCCCTGCAGGCATTGGCTGAATCAAACAGTGTGCACAAGTGATATTGGGCCCATAAAAATGTGAAACCAAAAGAAAGAGCATAAAAGTAAAGTTTGAAAGTGCATGAGCAATAAATGAAATGCATAAGTATATAAGTCAGCATATTAGTATATGTGCACTACAAACTCACGACATTCATGTGTATGTGTATGCATGAGATTTGCTTACTGAGCGTTAGCTCATTATGTTATTTTCCAACATTTTTCCAGGTGTGGCTTTAGCTGTTGAGCAACTTGTGGAGCACGGACTCAGTAGCAATGCAATAATGGTTTAGAGTTTTCATATGGCTGCCTTAAATTTAAAGTACTCATACGTGTAATAATTTCTTCTAATAAGTTTATATAAAAGTTTTAAATTTTTCTGTATTTCTTCGTATCATTTTATTTAATTCTTTTGGTCAAGTGCCTTACATACTCGTAAACCCTAGAATTACGAGTATGTGGCAGACGTACCCTACCTTAGGGACGTTACAGAACGGGTCTAAGGCTTCTTGTGATGAACACTAATAAAATAAAAAATTACCACTAGGTGATAATAACACACTATCATATCTTTGGTAATAATTTCTTATTACCAAAGAAAAACAAATAAATTAAATATTATTTTTATAATGTGTTATGCTCTTTGAAGTTAATTATGTTGTTTTATGATACCTAACTGTAATATATATTTGAGTGTAAATATTATTAAAATTATTTAAATTTGACATATTTTTTTCTAACTTCAAATATTAATTTTAATTTTATTTACAATTAATGGTTAATCTTTTACAGTTAAATTAATTTTAATAATTATTAAGATTATGTTTGAAATTGATTTTCTAATAATATATTTGTTAATTTTCTTTAATCAGAACTAACAAATATTATTATTTTTCATATTAATTCAGTATTTATTAAATTACATATTTTACTTATGCTTTATTGAATAGTTTTATTAATTTACACAAAATTTCTAAGATTTGTTTAAAAGTTATTTAATTACTTTAAGATTTATTACTTATTTAATTAATATTCAAGATTAATGTTTATTTTTATTAAAATTTGGTTGCATAATATTAATGTTAATTTTATTTAATCACAATTAAAAATATATTATATTACTTATCAATTCACTATTTATAAATTAGAAATTTTATTGAGTACTTTTAATTCTATAAAAAATTTGGCAGCATAACGACTGTATTTTCATGTATTCCAAAATTTAAAAATCTGCAAATAACACATAAAAAAAATGTTCAGTCCCAGAACATACATAAAGCAATACAAATACATTGTAAACGACTATATAATTTATACTTATTAGTCTGAATTTTATTAATGATTCAATTTTCTATTCAAAATATCATAATTCTACTAAAAATTAACAACAAAAATAAAGCATCAATATTCATCAACACTAAGAATAAAAAAAATAACAACAACAACAAAATTCAATTTAAAGAAACAAAACCCACTCTAATAATCAAACTTTATTAACCCAATCTAATAATCTAACACTCAAATTATTTAACCCAATCTAAAAAATTAACACTCAAATATTATATTTTCATACAAACATATTTTTATAACTAAAAGTCAAATTATATACCAAAAAAATAAACTATTAAATTAATAAATTTCCATACTAATTTTATTACTCACATTCATCATTAATTAATCCAACACAAACTAATTGCTAATAAATTAATTATTTATCCAAAAAATTACACTAACTAAATCCTAAAGCTATATATGTATTTTACTAAAATACTACACAACATTATATCCTAAAAATTGGATATCACTAAACTTTTACCTAATTTTTATTTCTAATTATTATTCTTACCTATTATAAATACATAATCAAATATTATATATAATATGACAAATAACGATATATTAAAAATATTAAAAAAATTATACATAAAACCCCAAATATATTTATGCCAAAAAGATTAAAAAAACCAAAAAATTATAAATAAAATTCTTGGATACCTGCAAAAGCTCTTGCGAATAATGCAATACCTAAAAAGAAATAAAGAAATAACCCTATTATTGGAGTAGAGATGGCCAAAATAGAAAAAAAAAATTAGATAAAGTTATACACAAAATAAAATGAAATATATACAAATACATACCTTGATAGACCCTATTGAAGACTAAATCTTCTTTGGAAGAGAAGATTTCTCAAAAAACTAGCCTATGGGGGCCAAAATCCAGAGAAAATCGAAAAAATGGCAGAGAGAAATATTAGGGTTTTTTTTTTTGTTTCAGAGAAATGAGCTCTCTGTTTCGGGGAAGATGAAGTATATAAAAGACCTCTACCGAGAACATGTTCTCGGTATATTGTTCTCGGTAAAACTATCATTTTTTGTAGTGAAATATGAAAGAAATAGATGTGGGTGTGGTATGATTATGCTATGGAAATATCTAAGATTGAAAGAAAGAGAGAGAGAGAATAGAGCTTCGTGAGGTGAAAAAAGAGTTAGAAAATCTAGAATGGGTATTTTCGGTAATTGAGCAAAGTTTCGCATCAATTTTACATGATGCCAAGATTGAGAGTGCTTTAGATTTAGGCCCCCTCGTTATGCATAAAATCTCAAATTTCCCATTTGATTCAGCTAAAAAAA
This sequence comes from Humulus lupulus, assembly GCF_963169125.1. Taxonomy (NCBI): domain Eukaryota; kingdom Viridiplantae; phylum Streptophyta; class Magnoliopsida; order Rosales; family Cannabaceae; genus Humulus; species Humulus lupulus. Next base: position 2,065,544 of record NC_084794.1, on the reverse strand, counting down.
AATAAATAAAGACATAAAGTTTTTTTAAAATATAAAATAAAGATAAAGTTAATACTAATATTTGATACGCACTCTTAAAAAATATGCAGTAATCTTCTGACTATGATTACACTGCTCATTTTATATATATGGTAATGTGCTTTTTATATACATATATGTGTATTATCCGTTTTCTCGAAAGGGTCATTTTGTAATTTTGCCACTGAGAGTATTTTGTCATTTTACATATTTATGGGTTTAGATATGTATGGATTCCAATGATAACAAAGATTCTCGATTTCTTATGTTTGAGAACCTGGAATGAGATTTAAATATCGGCATGTGCATAATGCCTAATAAATAATTAATTACGTGTGTTAATTTAATTATTTATTTATGTTGTGAATGTTATTATTATTATGAGCACACTAATATTAATAACATGATATGAATTTATTTTATTTTATTATACAGTTTATTGCATTATTATTTAAATGGATTAAATAATGGTAATTGCATGTACTTATGAAATGACCATAATGTCCCTATGTTTGAATTTACTTGGCGGCATTTAAATGACATTAGAATATGATTTCAAATGCAATTAACTGATTAAATTCGAAATCTAAACCAGTTATAATAATATCACAATTTCTTTTATTTTATTTTAAAAGAAATACAAAAAATTCCTTAACTATAGGCTTAAAATCGATCACCAATAACTAAGAGGTTAATCATTCGTTTCTTTTTGTTTAAGCATCATTTAGAGGGTCTCTCAACAGTTTAAAATCGTGGAAAGAGATGGAGAGTCGCACTAATGGAAGAAAATAGATGTTTTTGAATTTTCTAGAGAGAAAAAGGGAGATTTCGGGTTTGAGAGCTCTCTAGAAAATTTCTGAGTGGTTTCGAGTATTTAAAATATCTTTCCTATCATCTAAGAAACGTTTTTGACATGACAAAAGGGGCTAGAAAGTTCGTTTTATATAATTATATGAAATGGAGGATTACGTACGATCGAGGTCATGAGTGTCGGCAACAACACAAGTATTCTTGTTGCATATTAATTTTAGCACGTATTACGTGTATAAACGTGTGTAGATTATGAGCCACAAACTAATATACAATATGGTCCATGAAGTCATTGATAAATGTTTTATTTTTATATAATTAAAAAATATATATATTTATTATGGCCTCCCTTAATCCACGGATGAATTTATTTTCTTTGTGGCGATGCATATAAATTACGCTTAATTAATTACACATCTCTTCTATATAATAAATGTCGTGGATAACAGAAATTTTTGTATTTAACGGTTTTTTATTTTTTTAATGTTAACTTTAATAAAATATTTTTATATTTAATCGTAGTTTGTAAACACTTAAATTTAAATAAATATTAAAAAAATTAAAATAGATATTTTTTGAGATATTTTACAATGATAATTATTTAAAAATAATAAATAATTAAAAAAATTAAAATATGATATTTTTGAGATATTTTACAATGATAATTATTTAAAAATAATAAAATCATATGTTTTATAACTTAAATAAAATAAAATAAAATTTAAACTCACTTATTAGAATAATATTATATTAAACATATAATATAATCTTCTGTGAATTAACAAACAATTGCTTTTTTTAAAAAAACTAGCAAGAAACTTAAATTTAAATACACCTATAATATTTAATATTACATAAAACATATAATATATAATATCTTGTTGTCACTCCCAAATTCAAAAACTATAACAAACATAAACTTAAACAAAAATAAATAAATTATTTAATTAAAATTGGATATTTTTTAAAATTTATATGACATTAATATAAATTTAACAAAAATAATTAATAAATTCTATAAATAAAACTAAACAAACATGCATATTGCATGTTGCTTGTATCTAATATATATATATATCTTTTATATAATAAGTGTGTAGATAACATAAATTCTTGGTTTAACTATTTTTTATTTTTTTAATGTTATCTTTAACAGAATATTATTATATTTAACTGTAGTTTGTGAACATTTAAAACTTAAATAAAATAAAATAAATAATTAAACAAATTAAAATATGATATTTTTGAGATATTTTACAATGATAATTATTTAAAAATAATAAAATCATACTTTTTATAACTTAAATAAAATTTAATTAAACTTAAACTCACTTATTAGAATAATATCATATTAAATATATAATATAATCTATTGTGCATTAGCAACAATTTTTTTTTTAAAACTAGCAAGAAACTTAAATTTAAAATCTACGTATAATATTTAATATTACATTAAATACATAATATATAATCTCTTGTTGTCACTCCAAATTCAAAAACTAGAACAAACATAAACTTAAACAAAAATAAATAAATTATTTAATTAAAATAAGATATTTATTTCAAAATTTATATGACATTAATATACATTTTATAAAAATAATTAATAAATTTTATAAATAAAACTAAGCAAACGTGCATATTGCATGTTGCTTGTATCTAGTATATATTAGGTAGAAGCAACCCGTGCAATGCACATTTGCTTAGTTTTAAAATTAAAAATATTATCTATAATTATAATAAAAATTGGTTTACTATTTAAAAAAAATATAAATATAATAGAATGAATTATAGTTCTATAGTATATATAAATATTTTCATCAATAATCTCTACATATATGATATCTAAAAACACAACATTGACATATATATATATTTACATGACTGCATGACATATATATATAAATTACAATAATATTTAAAAAGAAATTAATAATAGTATATTAAAATAAGAATAGAAAAAGTCATAGTGTAGACAATAGTATACATGTCTCAACTATTTTTAGTTTATAATGTATCTCGCAATATCCTTTGGTGAATTTGATGAAGAAAAAAAACTCTAATCACTTGATATAAGAAACAAACTATTACATAAATTTATAAGATAAAAAAATGATGTGTATGCTTTTCTTATTTTTAAATAAATATGATTTAATTATTTAAATTATCATAAAATATATCTTTAAAATATTATATTTTAATTAATTAATAAATTAAATTTTGTTTAAGATTATGTTTGTTCTTGTTTTTGAATTTGACAGTGACAACAAGATATTATATATTATATATTTAATATAATATTAATATTATTCATGGATTTTGAATTTAAGTTTGTCGCTAGTTAATAGTAGATTATATTATATTATATATTTAATATGATATTATTTTAATACGTGAAGTTTAAGTTTAATTAAATTTTATTTAAGTTATAAAACATATGATTTTATTATTTTTAAATAATTGTCATTGTAAAATATCTCAAAAATATCATATTTTAAATTGTTTAACTATTTATTTGTTTAATTTAATTTAAGTTTAAATCATATTTACAATCTACTGTTAAATATAAGAATATTCTGTTAAAATTAACGAAAAAAATAAAAAACCGTTAAAACTAAGAATTTTCATTATTTACACACTTATTATATAGAATAGATAATTTTTTTTTTTAATATAATCTTGTACACAATCGATATAAATTTATATATTACATAGAGCCATATTTATCTCTTAACTAGTATATATATTTATCTCTTATCTCTATATCTCTTAACTAGTATATTACATAGATGTCTCCATCAAATCCGTATTCTCTCTCGATCGAGGACATACACCTGTCCCCCTTATCTATCTGGTGAATGAGAGAAAGACACGTCACGTAAGGACATTTTATTATCTTTGCTTGGTAATTACATTATTATTCTATCTGCTAGAAGTCTCCATTTAACATTTCTCAAAAGAAGAAGAAGAAGAAAAAAAGAAAGGCCTTTTAACTTAGGGAAATTTGAGAAACTATACTTCAAGTGGGGACATAATTTAAAAACTATCCTAACTTAATGCAATTAATCCTTGTACAACATGTCAATATTATATTCTAAGACAAATTAAAATACACCTCTCTCACTATTATATTACCCCATGTTTTTTCTCATTTTTCTCTCTTGATTACTCTCTCTCTCAATCTCTCTCACAACTCTCCCACCAAAATCTGATCACCCCTAACATCTCCGGCGAATTGTTGTGAAAGAACGTTGAAATCATTCCAAAAATAGAAGTGAACACAAGTGTTCAACCTAATACCTACAAAACCATCAATTTATTAGGTTTTTTTATGAGAAAATCCATGGATAAGTACATAGATTCTCAATGTAGAGATGAGTTTTGTTTCTAGACATTTAATCCATGAAGTATATGGACAAAATGTATCTCCATCCAATCCCATCTCTATTACCAAATTAGATGTCCTTTGACACAAAATTAAAGTCATTTCTAAAGTAATAAGGATAAGTTTATAAAAAAGTCCAATAGTCCAATCATTCTAATTAATTTTTTCTAGAAATAAGATTTTGTATCTATATGAAGCCGTGCTTTGTTAATTTTGCTTTTATATCTTTATGTATATTTAATGGATTCTTAGTTTATCAATTTTTATTTTTTATTTTATTTTAAAACTATAGACAATGTTTTGGTTTATTTTTTTAATATGTTTATACTATTTTTTTTATAATATATGACAATATTTATTTATTTAAAATTTATATGATAATTAAAAAATATATTTTATAAATAAATTAAACTAAGTAATTGGCACAGGTGGTTCCAATTAATTTTTATTAGAAATAAGATTTTGTATTTAAGAAGACTTACTTTGTTAACTTTGCTTTTATGTATCATTGAAAAGTGCAGGGTCTTAATTTTTCAATAATAATAATAATAATAATTTGTACTATAAATGTATGATATGAAATGGACATTATTCGAACTAATTATTAAGGGATTAATTAATCCATGTCATTAGGACTACTCAATATACGTACGTACGATTTGTCACACACATGCAAGTACAATAATTAAATATTTATAGAGTCACGAGACCAATTTACCAATCAATCAATATAATCCATTATATATATATTACAATTTTTTTATAGGGACTTTACTTTAATCATTGGCGGTGGTGCTCTCAGTGTTCTTGACCCATGAACAGTTTTCAGGGCGATTTTTTTTTTATGACAGTGTATATTGTAGCTATTTAGAGCATGCTGTGAATTTTCAGAAAATTCCGATTAGTTTACGGTACCGAAAAGTAGGTTCAAATATATTATTCCGATTAGTCACGCGTGCAACATGTTTGAACTTAGTTTTCGGTACTGTAAACTATTTAGAATTTTCTAAAAATTTGCATGATGCTCTAAATAGCTACAATATACACGATCATAAAAAAAAATCGCGTCGAAAACTGTTTACGGGTCGAGAACACTGAGAGCCTCATTGGTAGGGCTTAAAGTGAAGCCCCTATAGAAGAATTCTCCTATATAATTATATATATATCTTCTATATAATAAGTGTATAGATAACAAAAATTCTTGGTTTATCAGTTATTTATTTTTTTAATGTTAACTTTAACGGAATATTCTTATATTTAACATAATATTATTACATTTAATGGTAGTTTGTAAACACTTAAACTTAAATAAAATAAAATAAATAATTAAAAAAATTAAAAAAAGATATTTTACAAAGATAATTATTTAAAAATAATAAATAATTAAACAAATTAAAATATGATATTTTTGAGATATTTTACAATGATAATTATTTAAAAATAATAAATAATTAAACAAATTAAAATAAGATATTTTTGAGATATTTTACAACAATAATTATTTAAAAATAATAAAATCATACGTGTTTACCCAAAAAAATGGCTTCTGATGACGTGACAAGAATTTCTCACACATGGTTGGCACGTGGCAGTGTCAAAGTGAAGAGGTGCTGTTCGACTATCGACCAGCTCCTTGTTGCTTCATCAGATCTCGCGATTAGATGCCACCAGTCTGGTCGCATGCTTCGGCTTATTTCCTTTAACGATATGTAATATTGTAATAACTACATTTATTATTTCATCTTTATTGCCTTGATACGCTGATATTAAGGATAATTAAGGCCCATTGGCCTATGTAACCCCCTTGGGCCTATAAATATGAATGAGAGGGCTCAAGGAAGGGACTTTTGAACCTTTTTTCCAGATACTCATACAAAGAGCGCAAGTGTGATTATCTACCGAAAAGTTGTAATTCTCCTAAGGCTTGTGAAACTTAAGAACCCTAGTTCTTTGATCACGACATTGGGATTCAACATCAATAATAACGCTAAGTGGACGTAGGTTGTTACCACATTGTTGGGGCCGAACCACTATAAATCATTTGTGTCATTTCTTTACCATTTGATTCCATTCTTGATTGTTTTCTTATTTCTTTGTCGTTAATCTGACTCCGTGTCATTGGCCAAATCGATGGTCAACAATATGTTTTATAACTTAAAATAAAATTTAATTAAACTTAAACTTAAACTCACTTATTTAAATAATATCATATTAAACATATAATATAATCTATTGTTAATTAGCAAAAAATTGTTTTTTTCTAAAAACTAGCAAGAAACTTAAATTTAAAATCTACGTATAATATTTAATATTACATTAAACATATAATATATAATCTCTTGTTGTCACTTCCAAATTCAAAAATTAGAACAAATATAAACTTAAGCAAAAATAAATAAATGATTTAATTAAAATAGAATATTTATTTGAAATTTATATGACATTAATATAAATTTAATAAAAATAATGAATAAATTCTATAAATAAACTTAATTAAGCAAATGTGAATATTGCACATTGCTTGTATCTAGTATATATATAAATATATATTTATATATATCTCTTCTATATAATATGTGTGTAGATAACGAAAATTCTTGGTTTTAACAGTCTTTTATTTTTTAAATGTTAATTTTAACGGAATATTCTTATATTTACCAGAATATTCTTATATTTAACGGTAGTTTGCAAACACTTAAACTTAAATAAAATAAAATAAATAATTAAAAAGAATTAAAATAGGATATTTTTGAGATATTTTACAATAATAATTATTTAAAAATAATAAATAATTAAACAAATTAAAATTGGATATTTTTTAGATACTTTACAATGATAATTATTTAAAAATAATAAATAATTAAAAAAATTAAAATATGATATTTTTGAGATATTTTACAATGATAATTATTTAAAAATAGAAAAATCATACGTTTTATAACTTAAATAAAAATTAATTAAACTTAAACTCACTTATTAAAATAATATCATATTAAACATATAAAACTAAAAATTTCTGTTATTTACACACTTATTATATAAAAGATATATATATATGTGATAATTTTATGGTGCATACATATTTGAACTTAGATGTTGTACACCTAACTAATTTTTTTATGCGAGTAAAAAACAACTTATTTGAATTTAGTTTTTAGTACGGTAAATTATTCGGAATTTTGTAAAAATTTACGGAATGCTTTAAATAACTATAATATACAACATCATAAAAAAAATCGTGCCGAAAACTATTAACGAGTCTGTAAACACAAAAAGTATGGACGGCTCGATAGAATTATCCTATATATGTATCCAGATGAAATCCAAAGTATTTTTAAAAATAATTATTCCCCATAACAGAACAAAGGACAGTATAAATAATTATTCTATTACAAAACAAAGGACAGTACTTAATTATAAATAATTATTCAGGAGAGAACATAAAAAACAGAACAAAACAAAGGACAGTACTTAATTATAACCAAGGCAGTTTGATCATATTATTGATGATGATGAATTCCCTAGCTACATAATGATGATGATAATTCATTCATGTGATAATGAGGTATAGAGAGATGGATTGAAGCGAGGCTTTGCATGGGCATACAATGGCATAGCCTTAAAGAGAGAGCTGCCCTCTTCACTCCTCAGATCGATCTTCTCCACTCCTTGTGGAATCGTCCAGGTGAAACACTGCAACAGTCTTCCCAAAAGCATAACAGTCATGTTGGTCCCCAGCACCATTCCGACGCACCCTCTCCTCCCTGTCGAGAAGCTGATGAACCGCAGCTCCGATTCCCCCAAGTCACACTTGTTCTCCGGAAGATGGCGCTCCGGATTGAAGCGCAACGGCTGATCCCATACAGCAGGGTTGCGCCCGAGGCCGACGCGGCTGAGGAGGACGTGGCTTCCCTTGGGAATGAAGTAGCCAGCCACGGTGCAGTCGGCGTTGGAGAGATGGGGAAGGTTGAAGGCGGTGACCGGGTGGAGGCGGAGAGCTTCTCTTGCGCAGGCCACAAGGTAAGGGAGTTGGGGGATGTCACACTCTTGGAGGAGTTTATCATTGCCATTTCCAATCACTCTGTCGATTTCTTCAGTTGCCTTTTCAAGCATCTCTGGCTGGTTCAACATCTCTGAGAGTGCCCACTCTGCTGCATTGTATGAATTGTCGATTCCTGCTAAAAGCAATTCCTGCGTTTCCATACAAATTATGTATTATGTATTAGTAACTCTTGTTATTGATTCTTTGTGAGTATATTTGTAACATGATCAACGAGCTAGCATGTTAAAGTGCATGCATGCGTCGTCTTTTCATGTTAAATATGGTACCTTTATTCAAATCCTTACAATATATCTATAAATATATGTATATATAAACTAGTCTTTCGAATATATATATGTATATGAGATCACCATGACTTGTGCTCGGATTTCATCGTCGGACAAAAGCGGATTCCCGTCAGAATCTTTGGCCGAGATGAGAGCATCAAGCATGTCAGAAGGTTGCTTCTTGTTCTTGGCCTCATCATGACCGTCCTCTCTCCACTCTCGAATTCTCTCGCTGATTATCGGGTCTTGGTGGTTGTTGATCACTTTTATGGCTTCACCAACAGTCCTCTGATGACCATCCAAGTCAAACCACCGCAGCCATGGCAGAATGTCCGATACAGAGTAGGCATAGACGTGTGACAGCACAGTAAGCACAGCCTCCACGTGCTCTTCCTCTTCCTTCCCAGGGCGACCGTCACTTCCCTTCTCAGAATATCCCCTGCCGAAGATCATTCTCCTCATTACCCCAGCCGCGTACTGCTTCGCGGCAACTTTCACATTCACCACTCCTCCTCCTCTTCCATCTCCACCGCCACTGCTAGCCAAGGCCTGGTTATAAACGAAGCGAACCAGATCATCAGCTTCCTCGGTTCTCTTCTGGAGAAGCCAAGCGAGCTTAGAGCGGTTGAAGAGCTCGGACACCAGAACTCTCCTCATCTTCTTCCACTGGTTTCCAGAGGGAGTGAAGGCAGTGGTCTTGTAACCGCGGCTTATTAGAGAAGTGACCACCGTGTCGGGTCTGGAAGCGAGCGCTGCGTCGTGTTTCTTCAAGAACTCTCTGGCTATCTCCGGAGAGGTGACAGTGATGAGATGAGTGGCCGTGCCGAGGCGGATACAAGCAATGTCTGTGTTCATCTCCTTCATGAGACGGTGGATCCACTGGTACGCCGGTCTGCTCCGCAACATCTCCGGAAGGTTTCCGAGGATCGGCCATGGGGAGGGACCCGGAGGAAGAGTAGTAGCAGTAGTAGTAGTGAGCTGCTGCTTCTTATTACCACTAATATGTAGTAGTAATAATAACACTATTATCAATAATAGTGCTATGAAAAACATAACAGTAATACTCTCTTCATTATGATAAGAAGGAACGTAGTATGATTTGTTCCCTACAATTAGGGATGATGAGACTTCTATATTCTTATATAATAATAAGATTAATGAAGAGGAAGAACTAGAGAGAGCTAATAGATCGACGTATGAAATAAGATTGTGATAAAGAAATTAGTGTTGTGAGTGAAAAAAAGATCTATTGTGCCATTATAATGTCTCGTCCGTGTCTCACTAACTAATTTAAGATACCTTATTTAATTTAATTAACTATTAATAAAATTATTTAACAACTTTAAAATGAATTATAGGAGCTTTCAATTCTCTTTCATCAATTAATGCTAAATTCTCTCTCTAAAAAAAATAATATCAATTTATTTTTTTAAAAAAAATAATCTCAATTTAAATTTAGCAATAAGATCCATCGGTTAAATATAAAATTAGTTGAAAATCCTTATTAAAATTTAATCTTAATTAATTAAAAGTCCTATTTTTTTGTGACATTTGTTAAAAATCCTTATTAAAATTTAATCTCAATTAATTAAAAGTCTAATTTTTTTGGTAATCAGTCACATTAAACGACAAAAAAAATTTAAAATATTTTTGGAAATAAAAATAAAATAGAAAACCACATTAACATTATTGCTCTGAACGTTAAAGGAAATAAAATACATAGCATCTATATCTATATATAAAAGAGAGCTTCAAGGAGACGGTGTGACACTCTGAAATTACTTCAAAATATTTTTTCTATTTTCTCCTTTAATCTAATTTTTTTATTCATTTTTATAAATAATTATTTAAAAATTATTATTTTTAGATATTTAAATAAGATATTTTTTAATAAAATAACTAATAAACTAACAAAAAAATAAAATAATAAAATAATAAAAGAACTATGTTAAACGTTATCTTTTTAGATATTTAAATAAGATATTTTTTAATTAAATACCTAATAAACTAACAAAAAATAAAATAATAAAAAAAACTACAAATATATATTACATAATATACTAATAACCACATGCACGTTAAACGTTATTTTTTAGATATTTTTTTAATAAAATACCCAATAGTTTTTTTTTTGAGTTTATCAAATTTATATTAATACTTAATATATTATTTATATTTCTATATTTAATTTTGTAGTATATATTTTTATATAATATATATTGAAAAAAATGATAAATATATTGTAACAAAAATGTATATATATGTTATCATCATTTTAAAAAAATAAGTCACATTCACAATCTTTGGAACGATATATAAAAGATTATATGCTGTGGTGATATAGAGTTCGTTTGGAAAAAAAATAATACACATGATAGTATTTTGATTAAAAATTTATTTAAAGAGCTATTAAAACGTAAAAAATTTCAAATTCAAAACTAAAATATTTTAACAAATAAAAATATCAATACATATAAACATAATATTAATTTGATTAAGAATTTATTTAGCTTCATGATTTGACTCTCAATTACTCAAGTGAGTATAATAATCAACAATTCAAGTTTCAAGGTATTCAATCTCTCTCTCTCTCTTTATATATATGTATATGAATATGTGTATATATACAAATTGTATATCTAAAATTGTTAGTTTGTATATATATATCATATTAGTATATATAAACAAATATAGAATTGGAAGACTTCTCAATGGTTACTACCCATAGATGGGTACTAACAATTATGATGATGTGACAATATAGTGACTTGGTATTGCAGTCACCAAAAGGTAAATATTTTTTTTTCTACATTAATTTCAAATTTAGTTAATTTTTTTTGTCATAATTAATATTGTTTCCAACCAATGAGAGACACTAGAAATATTTAGAAATTGACATGCATTTGAAAAATAAAAAATTTACAATATTATATTTTCATAATAAATACACATTTTTCATCAGGTCACACTTCAAAAAATTTGAAAAAATTAAAATTATTTTTAGAAATATTAATTAACAACTACAAATATGGACCATTGATCCTAATCCAATGGTTAATATTAAAGTAACCATCCATGAGTAGTAACCATTAATAATGCACCCTATAGAATTACGTTAAATATATATAGTTGAATTACAAACTGTATAAATTCAAATTATAATATTTATCAAACAAATATAAAATTACCTTAAATATATATTTAAAATTATTATAAAATAAATTATGCAAAGGCGGATATATTTTCTAATATATTTATATGATGTGGCAATCTAAAATTGCTCTAAAGCACCCATTCTATCTTCTTTTTTCACATTTTTTATTTTGAATTCAAATTTGATTAGATATTTAATTACGACAACTGTTTAATTAAATTATAAATATAAATAGCCGTGAACTTTTCTCATTTTTTATTTTACTTTCCTAATTTATGGCTATTAATTAATTAAGGAAAAAACTATATCTATTTTCTCTTTTTTCTCAAAATTATTTTATTATTATTAATAATAATAATAATAATAATAATAATAATAATAATAATAATAATAGATGTCAATTAAAATATCTATATATAATAATAAATAAATAATCTATCTATTTGTATTTAGAACTTGTTGACAAAATACGATATCCAAATGTTAATTTTTAACAATAAATTATCCGAACAAGTAATCAACATTTTGATAAAATACAAAGTCCACAAGTTAATTTTAAAAAATAAAGGGTCCAAATGGGTAATCGGCTAAAATACAAAGTTCAAAATGGTGTGAACCCTTAAGTAAAACATAAATTATACATATTTATATAATTTACTTTTTATAAAGAATTTTTAACACTTTGAATAAATACATAGTCCAAAGGTTAATTTTAAAAAATAAAGAGTCAAAACGAGTAATCAACCAAAGTATAGTGTTCAGATAACTGATCCATCTATTCCTATTTTTAACCTTTTAACAAAACGTAAGGTCCACAAGTTAATTTTAAAAAATAAAGGTCACAACGGGTAATCGGCTAAAATAGAAGGTTCAAAATGGTGTGAACCCTTACAAAAAACATAAATTATATATAATTTAATTTTTATAAAGAATTTTTAACCTTTTGAATAAATATATGGTCCAAAGGTTAATTTATAAAAATAAAGGGTCAAAACGGGTAATCGGTCAAAATACAATGTTCAAATAATCAATCTATAAAATCTCATATTTAACCTTTTGACAAAACACGAGGTCTAAAAGTTCATTTTTAAAAATAAATGGTTCAAACGGGTAATCGCCAAAATAAGTTTTACACAAAACATAAATTTTCATATACATAATTTAGACATTTAAAAAAAAAAAATCACGCAAAGGTTATAATAATGATAATAATAAAAAAAAAAGCACACGTACAACAAGCTTTTGGAACTTTGTTTTCAGCATTTTAATTATATTAAGAATTTTTCAAAAACTTGCAAGAGATTTGCTATACAATGAACACCATTATGAAAAAAAATTGTGGTCAAGACGTCCTCACATGTCCATATAAAGAGCATGTTGTACGAGTAGGATGAAAAAGAATCAATGACGTAACAATCTCCCAAAAAGTATTTAAAAATATGTATATTTTTTAATAATTACAAAAGACTGCGTGGATCGCGTTTATGTTTTCTAGTTTCTTTATAAAAGTTAAAATCTGATCATAAGTCATTACCAACATAACATAATTATATGAGATTTTTTTTTTTTATAAAAAAAATGGCACTTACATGTATTCTTCTACAATAAAATAGAAGCGAAGAAAGAACGTTTTCTTATGCAAAATAATAGGAGAAGGAAAAAAATGAAAATTTGATTGTATAATCTTAATTTGAATAAGAATCGCTATTCCCCTAATTTAAATGGAACTAATATTGTATTTTTTTTAATTTAAATTTAAAATTATTATATGACAATTTTAATCTTTTTTGTTTTGAAAAAAAATTCACATATAGTTATGTTATGTTCGCAATGACTTATGATTTTAACTTTTATAAAGAAATGTTATATATTTTATTTCCTTTAACGTTGAAGGCAATAATATTAATGTGGTTTTCTATTTTAATTAATTAATAATAATGTTCAATTAATTAAAAATAGGACTTTTAATTAATTGAGATTAAATTTTAATAAGGATTTTCAACTAATTTTATATTTAACCGATGGATATCATTGCTAATTTTAAATTGAGATTATTTTTCTTTTAAAAATAAATTGATATTATTTTTATTTTTATTGGAGAGAGAATTGAAAGCTCCGTTAATTCATTTTAACGTTGTCAAATAATTTTATTAATAGTTAATTAAATTAGATGAGATGTCTTAAATTAGTTAGTGAGACAAGGATAGGACAGTATAATGGGACAGCAGATTTTTTTTTCTCCAAGTAACCTATTAGTTAGTTTGGAAATACCATGCTTTATGGCTGTCAGAAATTATTTCTTGTCAAGAATCTAGGCACTGCTTGAAGTACTCTGTATTTGGAATCTTGGATTTACTATTTGTATGCCTGTGTGGATGTATCAAGTTTGCAATGGTGAAATTAATTATTTTTTGCTATAGATATTATATAATTCTGAATACATTTTCTTGTTAGAATTGTAGCTATTTATCACTTGTGAAGTGAGGGCATGAGTGTGTATTAGGGTATGTGTTTTCGTTAGTTAGCTGTAATTGAGAAAGTGGCCATCTATCATTGTAATTGGATCTAGTTATACAATTTATGAAAGATAAAATAGAAGCGAATAAAAGATCTGAGTAATATCTGCTCAAGCTTTTATTTATTAGACTAACTTTTTATGTACTAAGGAAGGCTTATGTAGAAAATTTTATTGGTTACAGACTCTCAGAGTTGTTTCACACAATTATCCAATCATAATGTTTTCCCGTTGGGAACAAGTTTCCACTATGGTTTATGGATTTTTGAGGGTTGCAACACCTGAAGCTAATACAAGACCATGGAAGGCGCATGTTGGCAATACAATGGGACCTTTTGGCGAAAATATTATTATAGCAGCTATAAAGGTATGCTTTCATTCCACATTTTGGCTTAATATTCCCGTGGAGGAATTATTTTATTGTTTATCCGAATTCGTCTTTTTTTCTACATTCAAATGTGCAGTGAGGTAAAGAATCTTTTTTGGGGTATCCTCCCGAAGGCAAGATTTATAGTTTGCCACCTATTATATGTGCCACAGATGAAAATGTTTAACAAGTCCTAGAAGCTTAAAGAACACTACGCTATACAGTACTATAGAAAATCTGTTTCTTATTCTAACCATAGAGATAATCTAATGGTTTTATACTTGCACTTTATCCGTGTATTTTATAAGACTGATGATTTTATATGTGAAAATTACAAGTTTTGGATGAATGTCTTCGTGCAATATTGGGGTTTAAAGGAACGGAGGATCTTTTAGATGATAAATTACTCGAAACCCCATTTACTTCTGATAACATAAGGATGAAGAAAGTTTCATCGGCTCCATTGTATGAACAAGAGATCTCAGAAGGCAGTAGAGATGAATATAATACTGGCCAGTCAGGAACTCTCCTATGGTGCGAGGCACTTGAGAAGCATTTTCCATTGATTCTGCGACATGCTTCTACAATGGTTAGTTAACATTGACCCGATATCATTAAGTAACTAAGAAAAGAAAATTCATTATCATTCTTTTTTCTTTCTCTGCAAGGTGTTAATCTCTTTAACAACCCTTGTAATATTAATTATCAAGAATTGACAGAAGTTTAGGTTTATTAATTTAGGTAGGACTTTTAAAGATTAATTATAAGCCCCTGAAGTTTCAGTTTGTTAATTTAGCTTGAACTTTTAAGTGTCTGTAGTTACTTCTGAACCACCTTTATGTGTTCTGCAAGGTGAGAACTGCATCAATAACATGTTTTGCGGGCATAACTTCCTCTGTATTATTCTCTCTTGCGAAGGAGAAATAGGATTTCATTCTTTCTGTTGTGGTAAGCGTTGATTATGTGTTTTTGACTTGTTTCTCTTGGAAATTAATTATTTGCAGGCAAGTTTATGCATTATAACTAAGAGACTTTGCAGATTAATGCAACCAAACAAGACGAGGTGCCTTCAGTTAGATCAGTTTCTTGTCGAGCCATTGGTGTCATTTCATGTTTTCCAGAGGTGATTTAAAATTTTTGTCATGCTTTCAAGTTTCTTTGAGCACGAAATATAGACAGAAGAATTACTTGAAACTTAAATGGTATAGTGCAGAGATCCTAAACAAATTGATCCATGCAGTGTAGATTAATACCCGCGACCCCTCAATATCGGTATTTCTCTTTTACTTTCAGTTCTTATAATAACTCCGCTCTCTAATTTGTTCATAAGGGAGTAATATTTTCCAGTACATTTGTTGTTTCAGGTGTGAATAACTGCTTCTTGGGCTTTGGCAAACATATGTGATTATATCTGGCACTATATTGATACTCTTGCTTTGGAAGGCTCCACAGGTGGGTTATGTGTTACAGTAGCTACCCAAGTGAAGCAAGTTTTCTATCTTGACGATCCGTTGAAAGGTCGAGGTTGGAAGGTGGTTCAAGATGTGAATCATAAATATGTTTGGGATATTTCGGAGGCTAATGAAGTCATCACTGATATTGATGTTGTCCATGTCGAGAACTCATCAAATTTCATCCTAATTGTCGATTTGGGAGAGTTGATTGTGCAACAGTCTAACGAACCAGCTCAACATGTTGATGTTGTGTCTCGTCCTTTTCCTACTAATCAACAAGACCCTGAGAGTGGCGATGAAGGTTTTATTAACGATGATGATGAGGATGATGGTGATGAAGAAGGAGGAGAAAATGATGAGGAAGAACCGCTTGAAGACATTAGTGATGACAATAGTGACAATTTGAATCTCATTAATGTAGCTTCAAGTATTGATGATAGTGATTACTCTATGTAGTAGAATTTTGTTATCATAAATGTAACAAAACTTTATGTTTAGAAATAATAATATGTCTCTTTTTATTATTTCAATAAATATTTTTGTTATAAAGATGTCAACAGATGTCGCACGCTCTCATGGTGGAGATGCAGGTTGTGATCCTTCACCTGATCCTACTAGGATCCTTTCATCTTGTCAGTTAGGTAATGCAATTTAGTCTTTTTTAATTTTAAAATATTAGTGATCGATTTTTTATTATTTATCAATGTTTTTATTTTGTTCTACAAATATATAATACTGCTCCGTGTAAAGGGTGTGGAGGAGGAATGAGTCAGGAACTCAAAAAGGCAAGACGCAAAGCTTGCAAACCAATTCCAATAACTATTGACCCAGACACTTATAAGCCATTGGGTAAGCATGGAACATGGTTCACACGTTTAGTCGAGAACAACTTGACTAACAAATTGCCACCATATTTTCCGAATTGGAAATTAGTGCCTGATCAATACAAATGGTTGCTTTAAAACACTGATATATGTTTTGGAGGTACACCGTTTTACTAATATATATATATATTTTTAAATGTAGCATTATTTTGATATAGCAAGGCGGCCAGACTATGATCATATTATTGAGGCTATATATGATGATGCTGGCGTCAACTATCGTGATAGGAAAACACGTAGGAAGGCACACTTCAAGAAAGTTTATGGTAATGATAAGAACTTAGAGTGGGCCATCAACAACCCTCCCAGTGGTGTTAATGCTCAAGATTGGAGACAATGCATTGACTTATGGTTGGATGAGAAATCAATTAAACGAGCAGAAAAGAATCAGGCCAATAGGGAACTGATGAAGTATCCTTCTACTCAAGGATCGAAGTTGTTCGTGGCGACCCGTCATGATAGACTAAGTAACAAAAAAAAAATTTCTTTATTAATAAATTATTTATCTAATAAGTTGATTCTTTGTGTTCAGGCGAACCCGGAATTTGGGAATGTACCAGGTTACATTGAAAGCTGGAAGCAATTCCACACTCGCAAGGATAAAGAAGAATTCATCAATGAGAAAGCGAAAACAGACTATGTAAGACTTATCTTATTGTTTGACCATAAAATCACTATGATTTAGATATATTACTGATATTTTTTTGTAAAAATAGGAAATGATGTACAAAGATTTTGAAGCGCAGAGCCAGCAAGTCCCATCTTCTATTTCTAATGAAGGAAGTTCGGTTGACAAAAGGATGATCATGAAAAAAGTTTTAGGTGAACGTCCCAGGCAAGAACGAAGAGTTGGTCACACATTAAAGGGGAAAAAGGCCTCCAGTAGTCAATCTTAGACTCGGGCACATTCGTCGTCATACACCCAGCCCACTCAATCCAATGATAATAATAGCATGATGGGACAGGCGATGGCTAACTTGCTCAGACAATACAAAGCAGACATTGAGTTCTTGTCTAAGCGCCTTCCTCCTGAATCCCGCCCACCACCTCAAACAATGAGATCGGATGAAGTAACTCAACAGTGGGAGATGTATGTGGCTGCACCTTCACAAGCTCCACCACCGCCTCCACATATGTTCGTAGATGACACACCTACACGTTCCCCCGCCAATCCTGCCTCAATCTACATTTAGAAATGGCGCGTCTTCGTCAGCACCTCTGCCGCGATCTCCATCGCCCCCAGTCATTCAGTTTCCAGATGACTTAGACGATGAAGATGTAACCAACTTATGATAGATTATATAGTTATATAAATAGTAGTGTTTATTTGTTTTAATATTATTAAGACAATTATTAATACTAGATTGTATGAATTATTTTCTTATCAATTATTGGAGACTACAATTCTGATTATAAATTTTATTATATATTAAATTTTAATTTTTTTTATTTCTGTTACACTATTTGCGTTGAAAATATATTGTATTTGTGGCGAATTATTCGCTGCAAATAAGAGTCAGACAAGACAAATCACCCATTATTTGCGGCAAATCATAAGACTATTTGTGGCGAATCATTTAAAGTTTCACCGCAAATAAGGGTCAATTACGGCCAAATCTGTAACGCTCCAACTCCAGGGACCGCTACATTGCACATTGCAAACAGTGTTAAACTCGCTAATCGAGTCGTTTGGCCATAAACCTGTAACTAAGTATGATTAGCAGTTTAGGGATTAAAAATTTTGGTTAAGATATAACGTTTCACTAGAACGTTTACTGTATACGTTGGGATCCCAAAAATATAATTTTAGAGTCTATTACAAGAGAATATTTACAACAAGCCGTTCTAAGCGGCAAAACAGGGTTTCACCCTAGTTCCTCTTTCAAACCTCGCCCAAGTATTGGTCGAGCAGCTGCATATGTACACGTCATCACCTAAACTCTCAAACTCAAGGATGGTCCAGCTTCCTTTTGCCTTTACCTGCACCACAAAGCACCCGTGAGCCGAAGCCCAGCAAGAAAACTCATATGCTCATGAACAGTCATATCATGATATCAAATCATATCTGGCATGCCTAACAAACACATCTTTATTCAAGCATGCAAATGAATTCAAACCAATGCTGGGGCATCCAGGACAAGAAATCCCGCCCTTCTGAATGGATGACTGTCAAGTCAATCCTAATCAGATAAGTGTCGCAACACTTGAGGTTCTGGTAAACCATGCTGAGTGACTGCCAAACAAGTCACTAGGGGCTCAGTGCCCAAAGCCATGCATATGATGATCAAAATGATCATACAGAGCTCATAGCTCTGATCAGATGAGTGAATATCACTTGAGGTTCTGGTAAACCATACTGAGTGACTGACAAACATGTCACTAGGGCCTCAGTGCCCATAGCCGTGTAACGACAACGTTACCTGGGCTTTCCTGCAATGGCTCTTATCAAATGAGTGACTGACAAGCACGTCACTGTGGGTCCGGTGCCCATAGCCATGTGACATAACAGTCACGGGGCTCGCTGGCCCTGGCTCTAAATGGATAGCCCTTGGCTAGACAAGCGCTTTCTAGTATTCATCGAACTTGAGGTTGGTCCGGCATTAATGCTCTTTGAGTCATCCAATGCAGAAAGTTGATTAGATCTAATCTTTGTTGGCTTGCGTGGATCACGCTAAGGCCGTCCTGACTAGTGAGTCAGTACAATGTGACTAGTGCCCAGTACCACTGCCGAACCTGACTAGTGAGTCACAGCTTCACAGTTGATACTGACACCTTTGCCAATTCTGACTAGTTAGTCAGAGCCATGCACAAGTAAGCAATGCTATCAATATGTATCACATGTCATTTATCCAAGAGTAGAACATTTAACATGCTTACCTAACAGTTGCGAGCATAATAATGATCGTGCACAAACACAGAGGCTCAAGCTCTGACCAATCCCATATTCATCATTCATGGCATGCCCTAATCACATGTTTCTCGTGCATCACATGCATCACATTTAACCACCCAACATGCCTCAATAATAATCATATGCAAATGGGCGAAATTGTCAAGCATTCATTATGGTATCAATGTTTCCATTTAAACATCCAACATGCATCAAACAAAACCATGCATGTCACATATGGGGTGCAGTTTTTTTACCTTCGGTCCAAGCACAGGTTACCAACAAATGAGCCACAAGCACGATCCTGATTCCAAGCCTCTAGTGATAACCTAGTCACAACCAAAAATGGTGATCCAATGAGTTCAAGTTCTAAAACCAATCCTTGAACTAAAACTTAGCCTCCAAGACATCAATCCTCACTAACCCGGGTAGTAGGAATGATCCCGAGGCCTAAAACCATGTTCCCAGGGTCAAAACACCCAAACGTGCTCAAAAGCCTGCCTGAGCTGCGGCGCCCAGCAGGAACAACTCCTGCCACCAGCTTCATCGAACCAGGGTCGCGGCGCCCAAGAACAGGGCCGGGGCCCAACTTCGGGGCAGCCATTTTCCTTCGTTTTTAACCTTTTAAAACCTCCCAAAAACATGTCTAAACATTCCCAAATCAACAAATCAAAGTTCACAAACTTCCCAATGGTCCAAAACCACCAAAACCTAAGGCTCAAACGAACTAAAAACTCAACGATTCACAAAATCTAATTCAAGCTTAAAAACTTTTAAAAACTTAAAACTTAAACTTGAATTACCTCTGATTGAGTTGTTTCCAACTAAATCCTCCGGCTAATAAGCTTCTAATTCTCCTTAGGATTGCTATGCCTCGATCCTCGCTTGATTCCGAGTCCTAGAACTCAAGATACCTTCGAAAACGCGATTGGGAAATGAAAAGGGAACTTTCAGGGAGAGAGAACGTACTGAACGTTCTTTTTATTTTCTTAAAAGGTTACTTCAAGCTTAAGTAGCTTCTAATAA
The DNA here is from genome assembly GCF_963169125.1 of Humulus lupulus. Taxonomy (NCBI): domain Eukaryota; kingdom Viridiplantae; phylum Streptophyta; class Magnoliopsida; order Rosales; family Cannabaceae; genus Humulus; species Humulus lupulus. The sequence goes on along the minus strand of NC_084794.1, from coordinate 2,044,712 downwards.
AACCTAATGCTCGGGGTCCCGAAAACACCCCCGGGGACATTATAGTCAAAACTTCCAGAATTTCCCCCTGATCTTACTAACTCTCAATTTATCACCAAATATTATTTCCCATTACCCAATAACCCGGTAATGCTCTAAATACCCCTTGACTTACTCCAAGTCAAGCTTAAATCTCGTTGTGACTTTCCCACTAGCTTACCTCCTAGAATCGTCTTGTGCTGGGTAACCCTGGCATAACCAAATAATAACAAAGCACCACGTCCATTTCACATATATGCCAAAAATGCCCGAAATGGCCAAAATATGAAAATCACCAACTAATCACAAATGGGTTCACATGCATATTTAATACACCTAAACATGGATATTATCATTAAATAGCATAATAAATCAATTATGGCCCTCCCAGCCTCCTAATCAAGGTCTTAAACCTTATTAGGAAATTTGGGGCATTACAAAATCCAGAATTATTTGCAGCAGGTTTTAATTATTTGTGGCGAACATACCGCCGCAAATAATGGTATTTGCGACGACCTTTTGCGGCGACTTATTTGCGACGAAACTTCGCTGCAACTGATATTTGTGGCGAATTTTGGGGGTATTTGTGGCGAACTTGATCGCCGCAAAAACCTCAATTTTTTGTAGTGAGAGCAGCTCTCTCTGTAAGGCAACACCATTGTATGCCCATGCAAAGCCTCACTTCAATCCATCTCTCTATACCTCATTATCACATGAATGAATTATCATCATCAATAATATGACAAATGTGTGTACACATCATACACGTGTAGTTCTTAAAAGATTACCCAAATTAAAAAAAAAAATCACCCAAAATGGACACCCGAGTGAAAAGTTATACACTTTCTATTAATTGCATTGAGTTTCATCAAGTTCTATCGAGGTTTATCGAGGCAGATGACTTTTTTCATGAAAAACATAATTTTTAAGGGCTCATCGAGCTGGGCATCGAGGTATGTCGAGATATATCGAGTTCTCTGCAAATTTTTACGTTTCAGATCTAAAAAATTGTAAAAAATTTGCAAAAAAAAAAAAAAACAAAATCAAACACATACTTGTTCAAAATGCATATATTAATGTTTTAACTAAAAGTTTTACTTAGATTAAGCTTTGAATCATTAAAGACAAATGAAATTAGAAAGAAAAAAAACAAAGAGAGCAAAAAGATGGCAAGAGAGCTTCCATGGTGTTCGCGGATCGATGTGTGGTCTTCAAATTTGAAAGAAATAGAGGTGCATGTGGTGTAATTGTGCTATGGAAGTGTCTGAGATTGAGAGAAAGAGAGAGAGAATAGAGCTTCGTGAGGTGAGAAGAGAATTAGAAAATCTGGTAGGGGTATTTTTGGTAATTGGACAAAGTTTAGCATCAATTTTACATGATACCAAGATTGAGAGTGCTTTAAATTTAGACTCGTAATTATGCACAAAATCTCAAATTTCCCATTTGATTCAGCTAAAAATAAATAAATAAAGACATAAAGTGTTTTTTTATATAAAATAAAGACATAATGTTGATACTATAATATTTGATACTATGATATACACCGCTCATTTTATACATATTGTAATGTGCTTTTTATATAGATAAATGTATATTAAAACTTTTAAAGACGTATTATATTTGAAACTTGACAATACTGACTTAGTTTGGAGGGTAAATGACCTTTTATATTTTTACTCATCTATTCTTTTACTTTTGGAAAGCTTTAAGAGTATCTTCAATAGAGTGCTACTAAAATGTTATATAACTATTTTTTAGTCTATATTTATAAAATAAAACTCTAATAGTGGTCTAAAATGTGTGCTTAATTTGACATAAAATATAATATGAGCCAACTTTGGCCCACAATAAAAATCACATTTTTTTCATTACTCATTTGCCACTTATTAATACGGTTTATTAATTATTAATTTTTAATATATCTTTTAATAATAAAAAAAATTATTGTTTTGTATATTTTCAAAAAACATCAATTATTGTATATTGACTTCTTTGTGTATTGGAGTATAAATGTAAAACATTGACATATATTTTAAGTCAAATTTAGCACATAATATACATCATGGTCTAACATGAAAATTCAACTCTTGTTGAAGAAAAAAATATGTCATAGTAATTTATAAAAATAAATGATATTGTAATTTATAGCAAATCAATGAATGAGAAATATTATTATAAGGAGCTTATCACAAAGTAGAGACATTTTTATTGGATTGCGCATGTCATTTTCACATAATTAATACTATGAAGCATTTTTCTGCCATAATTAATACGAGCTTATCGCATGTCATTTACATAATTAATATAATTAGTTGAAAGGAAAGAAATGTAATGAGGTATATAAATAATAATAAAGTACATTTTTCTTATATTATTTGAAAAAATATATAAGCATGAAAGTTAACATACAATTAAGTAATTTTATATATGAACTATTTTGAATCAAATAAAAATATAAATAAGTAATTTTAATTTAGATATATATTATGAAAGTTTTTTTCTCCAATTTAAAAAGAATAAATATTAATGGGGTCCATTATTAATTTTGTTTTCACCCATTTTTCTCCTACATTTTTTTCCAACCCAACAAACTTTTTTTTTTTTTCTAATTTTCTCTGTTTTTCTCTTCAAACTTTATTACTTTCCTCTCTTTTTATCCATCTACCAAAATATAGTGAAAGCCATGAATTATTATCCCCATTGTATAATAGAAAATTAAAGCATTTGTCTCATGTATAACAGAAGGAATAAGATTATTCACCAAACCCCATGGAATGTATATTATTTGGTTTCTGTGCAAACAAAAGATAATAAGATGAATTTTATTAGAGTTCCAAGGTCTAGGACTAGGCCAAATACCTAAGTACAACCACAAGTTCATGTTTCCAAAATCAATTTGGGACCAAATGCATTCATGCAAAATTAATTTACATTATAATATCATTCTATATATTTAATTTAGAAATTATTATTTTATTTTAAGTAAAAAACATATATATATATATTTATGAGTTTATAAAATGTATAATGTGGAAAATGCGTGTAGTAAACCTACAATGATCGAATAGCTAGATAATGCATTATTATTTTGACCAAAACCCCAAAATTATATCTAAATGATCCTTAGGTTTATAATTATATTACAAATTCCTCCTTTTGCTTAATAAACAAATTATTTTTTTGCTTTAACAATAGTCAATTTAGATAGTTAATTAATTGGAAGTTGAATTTTTTTTTTGTTATTTTAATTATTATCAAGATATTGTTCGTAAAATGTGTAAGTTTTAAGACAGTCAAATTAGGTCATAGCTAGGTAATCCTCTTTTTGCTTAATTAGTGTATATAGGATAGGTTGAGCTTGATAGGTCTCAATTAATACACATATATTTGATACAGCCTTCTTTTAAAAAATTTGAACTCGATAACCATAAATTTGAAAGAAGAAAAAACGAAAACAAAAAATCATCACCTCGAGGAAATGGCATGCAACATAAATATTGCCCTGCATTTATTTTTTCCAAGCAATATAGCTCTTCCTCTAAATCACAACATATCTATATAGGTCCTAGTGTCTCATATGTTGTCGGCATATCTTGATATAATATACCTCTTTCTCTTAATCACAATAAATATATATAGCAACTAGATATATTATAATCCAAAAAAATTTATATCAAAATGTATATTGTAGTTATAATAGACATTCATTCAGATGTCGAGAAGAGAATTTAAATAATAAGTTTCACGCGTGTGCATGTTTTTCTTTATACGTGTTTTAAGTTCTATTTTTGGTAATGAAAATTATTCAGAATTTCTTGGTAGTTTATGCTATAACTACAATGTACATCGTCTATGGATGCACGGTTTTATGAGGGTGTCTAGTGAGGAACAAGGGCACCCCTTTTCCCTTTTCCATGATAGTGCAGTCCACTTGAGACCATGCATAGTTTATATATCTGCTTGAAGCACTGCTGCTTCTGACGATATATATATGGCTTTGCCACACACCAAGTTTTCGATCTGCTGCAATAATCAAATTATTATGTTTATTATTAAACCAATATCTTATTATTATTCAATATATATATATGTGTACCTGTCCATGAACCATTAGCAGAGTTTCTGCAAAAAGGAAGAGCAAAGTTGAATTAAAGACTTTGCATGATAAGACAATAATATGGTTGGTATGTTTTTGCAAAAAAACTTATATTTAATTTTTAGAGATTGACATCTAATTTAGTTTATTTAACGAATCTCTTTGATTTTTTTTTTTAATTTTCTATTATAAACAAAAAGTTTTGAATAAATTATAAATTAAAGAAGTTTTCGGGTGGACTTCTAACAAGGGGTGAGTACTATGCTCCCTAGTCCTCCATTCTCCTACTAAAATCTTCCTAAATTATATGCATTAAATTTTATTCAAACATAATTTATTCTCTATTTTAATTGTTTATTACAAAGTTAATTAATAAAATTACATCACACACATGTTGCACATGCATGTACATATGCCATGCACGCGCGCGCGGGCTTAAGGGGCAATAGAACTCGATCTCTAGCTAGCTATAAATACTCACAACACCTCTAATGTCTTCATCACAATCTTATTTCATACATCGATCTATTAGCTCTCTCTCTAGTTCTTCCTCTTCATTAGTCTTATTGTTATATAAGAATATGGAAGTCTCATCATCCCTAATTATAGGGAACAAATCACACTACGTTTCTTCTTATCATAATGAAGAGAGTATTACTGTTATGTTTTTCATAGCACTATTATTGATAATAGTGTTATTATTACTACTACTTATTAGTAGTAATAAGAAGAAGCAGCCCACTACTACTACTCTTCCTCCGGGTCCCTCTCCATGGCCGATCCTCGGAAACATTCCGGAGATATTGCGGAACAGACCGGCGTACCAGTGGATCCACCGTCTCATGAAGGAGCTCAACACAGAAATTGCCTGTATCCGCCTCGGCACGGCCACTCATCTCATCACTGTCACCTCTCCGGAGATAGCCAGAGAGTTCTTGAAGAAACACGACGCAGTGCTCGCTTCCAGACCCGACACGGTGGTCACTTCTCTAGTAAGCCGCGGTTACAAGACCACTGCCCTCACTCCCTCCGGAAACCAGTGGAAGAAGATGAGGAGAGTTCTGGTGTCCGAGCTCTTCAACCGCTCTAAGCTCGCTTGGCTTCTCCAGAAGAGAACCGAGGAAGCTGATGATCTGGTTCGCTTCGTTTATAACCAGGCCTTGGCTAGCAGTGGCGGTGGAGATGGAGAAGGAGGAGGAGTGGTGAATGTGAAAGTTGCCGCGAAGCAGTACGCGGCTGGGGTAATGAGGAGAATGATATTCGGCAGAGGATATTCTGGGAAGCGAAGAGACGGTCTCCCTGGGAAGGAAGAGGAAGAGCACGTCGAGGCTTTGCTTACTGTGTTGTCACACGTTTTTGCCTACTCTGTATCGGACATTCTGCCATGGCTGCGGTGGTTTGACTTGGATGGTCATCAGAGGACTGTTGGTGAAGCCATAAAAGTGATCAACAACCACCAAGACCCGGTAATCAGCGAGAGAATTCGAGAGTGGAGAGAGGACGATCATGATGGTGAGGCCAAGAACAAGAAGCAACCTTCAGACCTGCTTGATGTTCTCATCTCGGCCAAAGATTCTGACGGGAATCCGCTTTTGTCCGACGATGAAATCCGAGCACAAGTCATGGTGATCTCATATACATATATATATATATATTCGAAAGACTAGTTTATATATACATATATTTATAGATATACATTGCAAGGATTTGATTATAAACGTACGTACCATTTTTAACATGAAAAGACGGCACATGCATGCACTTTAACTTGCTAGCTAATTGATCATGTTACTAATATACTCACAAAGAATCAAATGAGGATAATGATTACGTACATATTACACACTAATGTATATGTGGTCACATGTCAATATATAATAAGAGTCACTAATAATACATTACACATAATTTGTATGGAAACGCATGCAGGAACTGTTTTTAGCTGGAATCGACAATTCATACAATGCAGCAGAGTGGGCACTCTCAGAGATGTTGAACCAGCCAGAGATGCTTGAAAAGGCAACTGAAGAAATCGACAGAGTGGTTGGAAATGGCAATGACAAACTCCTCCAAGAGAGTGACATCCCCCAACTCCCTTACCTTGTGGCCTGCGCAAGAGAAGCTCTCCGCCTCCACCCGGTCACCGCCTTCAACCTTCCCCATCTGTCCACCGCCGACTGCACCGTGGCTGGCTACTTCATTCCCATGGGCAGCCATGTCCTCCTCAGCCGCCACGGCCTCGGACGCAACCCGGCTGTGTGGGATCAGCCGTTGCTCTTCAATCCGGAGCGCCATCTTCCGGAGAACAAGTGTGACTTGGGGGAATCGGAGCTGCGGTTCATCAGCTTCTCGACAGGGAGGAGAGGGTGCGTCGGAATGGTGCTGGGGACCAACATGACTGTTATGCTTTTGGGAAGACTGTTGCAGTGTTGCACCTGGACGATTCCACAAGGAGTGGAGAAGATCGATTTGAGGAGTGAAGAGAGCAGCTCTCTCTTTAAGGCAACGCCATTGTATGCCCATGCAAAGCCTCGCTTCAATCCATCTCTTTATATCTCATCATCACATGAATGATTCATCATCATTATTAGCTAGGGAATCCATCATCATCATCATCAATAATATGACCAAACCCCCTTGGTTATAATTAAGTACTGTCCTTTGTTTTGCTTTGTCCTTTGTTTTGTTTTGTTATGTTCTCTCTTGAATAATTATTTATAATTAAGTACTGTCCTTTGTTTTGTTTTGGAATAAAACTTTATTTGCTAGCTTTTTCTATATATATATATATATATATATATATATATTACTGTGTAACAATAACAAACTATATATATATATGTATATATATATATGATACAACAAAATTAACAAAACTTTCTGACCTATTTATTAGTGCCTAGTCAAAGTTTTTGGTAGTGATGCACATGGGGCAGAGAATAGGCGGGGGTGCTCCCCCGTCCCTGTCCCCATTTATATTTCTAATCCCCGTGTCCGCCCTATCCCCGTTTAATCCCCGTCGGAGACATGGTGGGGAATCCCCACGAGGAACTTATTTATTTAAAAAAATAAATTTTAAAATAAAAATAAAGAAACATCATCCCCAAGCTCTGCAAGTTCTAGTACTCCTATAATATCACCCTTGTCACTTACTCCTTCCCCATCTTTCCGTAAATCCACAGCCAATAAGCTTGATTTTCTTTAAAATCAAGATATAAAGAAAGATATAAAATACATATAAAATATTACAAAAATATATAAAAATTTAAACGGGCCTGTCGGGGCGGGGAGTGTTATCCACATCTCCGCTCCATTTAACATTCGGGGATCAAAAGTTATCTCCATCCCCGCTCCATTCCCCATTTAGACGGGGATTCGCCGCCCTATTAGGGGCGAGGCCCCGCAAGGAAAATGTACATCCCTAGTTTTTGGTCATTGCTAAAATAGCACAAAAATTTTAGGTTACAGTTGAAAAATGACGCCTTATCATCTTCATGTTTTGGGTTTGGGTGTCAGTGAAAAAAAAAAAAAACTCTAAAAACATAGTTATATAGGCGTCGACCATTATGCAACAAGAGTTTGGATTAATTGTCCACCTTATAAGTTTTTAAACAACAAGAGTTTGGATACATTGTCCACCTTATAAGTTTATAGGCGTCATGAGAAGATGTTTTGTTGGGTGTAATGAAATGGAATGGAATCAATTTTTTTTTTTTTTGTAAGTAAGTCAAGTTCATTGCAGCAAATCAACATTTTTACAACCAACAAACTCCTCATCAATCAGGAGCCGGAACAAGCAAAACCTGAAACAAACCTATACAAGTAATTGATCAAACTAATCTCTATCTAACGACTTAATTCTATCAGTAAGAAAATTACTCACTCTCATTATAATATCCTGCTTAATAAGCAAAATTGTACAATCAATAAGCTACACTTTGCAATTCCACAACGCCACATTGCGCACCCTCCAAATATGATAAGTCACGACAGCCAAGGCAGTGGAAACACACCATGCCTGAATCTAGACAGCCTATGACCACGAGCGAACCATTGTTACAAATTCTGAAGATTACAAGTCAAAACCTGCCATCCTAACCAATCTTTGATCATTTGCACACAACTCTTGCTATGATGGCAGTCAAAAAACAAATGAGATACATCCTCATTACTGCTCCCATACACTAAGCAAAGAGGCTCAGAAATCACTCCAAACTAAACTAATCTAGAGCAGGTCTTAAGCCTATTTAGAGTAGCCAACCAAAGAATAAAAGAGTGTTTTGGGGTATTCATCTTATTCCACACAGACTTAGCCCAAAAACAAGGAACACATTTAGCCATACCTGATATTTTTTGTATACTTCAGTAATACTATACTATTGCTCAATAAGCTCTTGCATCGTAAAGTGTTGCTTCAAGACAATTTTCACAGCAATCACTTTCTTCCAATGCTGGAAGAGGATAGTGCAAGTGAAAAATAGAATTAAAGCTGTGTACTCTTTTAACGAATTTCAGAAGTTCAATTTTACTATAGCAGGGCTGATATCTAATAAAGTGCATTTGATTGTTGGCAGGTGGAAGTTTAATATGATTTGGGATAGATTTTCTATTCCCAAACATAGATTTATCATTTGGCTTGCTCTTCTTGAAAGATTACCAACATTTGACAGGATTCAGAGGTTCAAATCGTTGCAGAGTGTTAGTTGTGTGCTGTGTGGGAAGTTTGCTGAATGCCATGCTCATTTGTTTTTCTCCTGTAGTGTGAGTGCAAAAATTCTGGTTGAAACTCTTCAGTGGAGTGATCTTCCTTACCATGGTCATAATCTCAAGAACCTTTTGAAGTGGATTGGGAAAAAGAAGCTCTCACAAGGCAAAAGGAAGATAGTTTACAGTATTATTTCGACTGTGGTATACTTCATATGACACAGTAGGAATAGTATGGTTTGGGACCAAAAGTTTTTCTCTATTGATGTTATTGTTAGGAATATAATTCATTGTGTGAGTTTGAGACTTCAGAATATGAATTTAAGTAAGCTCAATAGGGTAGATATTATATGGGTGGAATCTCTATTAAGAGTTTGTAATTAATTTGTTTAGTTGGTTGCATTCTTTGTAATTGTTGTGTTGGAATACAAAGCTCTCTGATTTACCAAAAAAAAAAAAATACCAACTGGAAGAAGGAGGAGCCTCATAGTCCCACCAATGTTCACCTCGGAGATACACTTATTCCACACAGACTTAGCCCAAAAACAAGGAACACATTTAGCCATACCTGATATTTTTTTGTATACTTCAGCAATACTATACTATTGCTCAATAAGCTCTTGCATCGTAAAGTGTTGCTTCAAGACAATTTTCACAGCAATCACTTTCTTCCAATACCAACTGGATGAAGGAGGAGCCTCATAGTCCCACCAATGTTCACCTCGGAGATACACTTCATGGACCCACTTAACCCATAAATTCTCTTTATGAGTAGCCAAGGCCCAAGAATACTCCCCTATGGTTGCCATATTCCACACTTCAAAATTTCAAATGCCTAAACCACCCTTCTTTTTTATTTTGCAAACCTCTTCCCACACTACACTTCCTAACCCCTCATAACCAGCAAGCCCCTTCCGAAGATAAGCCCTGGAAATACCTTTAATTCTCTTAAAAACTCTTTTAGGCAGCAACATAATTTGAGTCCAATACGTATGTAAAACAATAAGGACCGAATTAATAAGTGTTGTCTTGGCAGCAAAAGACAAGAACTTCGAACTCCAACAACGAAGTCTAGCAATCATCTTCTCAATAATCACTTCACAATCAAACGAGGAAATTTTCTTGGCACAAATCGACACTCCCAAATATCGAAAAGGAAGAGACCTTTCTTGAAACCAGAAAAGTGAAGAACTCTTTGAACTTTCCTGTCATTCATACCACGAACAATAACCTCATATTTGCCTCTATTAGCTTGAAGTCCAGAAGTTTGAGAGAACAACTCAAAACCTCTCATTAAAGTGTATATGGATTTATAGTCCCCATATGAGAAAAGGATCACACCGTGTGCAAAAAAAAGGTGAGTAAGTTGAAAATCCGCACATCTCTCATGAAATCTGAAATCATTAGACTGAGCTATCTTTTTAAGAATCCTAGATAAATATTCCATTCCAAGCACAAACAAAAGGGGGGGATAACGGATCCCCTTGTCTAAGATCCATTTTTGGCGCAAAAAAACCATGAAGGGATCCATTTATCAAGAGGGAAAATTTGGGAGTCCGAACACAAGTCATAACAAGCTGCATAAAATACATAGGAAACCCAAAAGCCTCTAACATCTCCTCTAAGAAATCCCAATCTAGAGTTATCATAAGCCTTCTTAATATCCATCTTAATCAGACAGTTTGGCTTGGCCCTTTCCGATCATAATACCTAACCAAGTCTTGACACACCATTATATTATGAGCCATGCATCTCCCATGAATAAAACCACTCTATTTCTCAGCAATAAGCTCATCTAAGACAGCTCATAACTGAAAAAAAAAAAAAAGAGTTTGGCCACTTGCTTATAAGGAACAGCACAAAATTGGCCTAAAATCACTTACACTTGTAAGAATATCTTTAAAAAAATTCACATAGTTGGGTATTTTTCAAAGGCCTCCACAAGTGGGATGTTAATATGCAATTGCTTCAAAACATATAGAAATTTCTTGAATTGAGCATCTTGCTTTTGCTTCTCAACCCGTTGGGAAAATGGAGGTGGCTGCTTTGAAATTGAGTTGTCTAGGAGACTATGTTATGGCATTCCTGCAACATTTTGGGCATAGGCAATTTTTTTTTACACTAGGAATTTCAGCATCTTTTTTAATTTACTCATTTATTTGGATTGAATAGGGCTCACCCTCATGCCCAGAATTTGTCTTGTTATTCTTCAACTCCCACTACACCAAATATACCTATTTCTATAACACATGAATATAATACTAATAAAAAAGTGTTATGCTAGAGTACTATAATGGGCCACTTTGTGAAAAAAGGGCGGTAATAATACACCATCCCGCGCCACTTAGATTTTTTTTCATTTCTGACCTCAAAATTTGTGAGACCCAAGATAGACCCAATTCTCATACCTTTTTTCCCATTCTCCTTCTCGTCTCTCTCTTCCCTTCGCCCTAGCCGCACTCCCGTAACAACCATCATCCTCAGCTCCGACCACCTAACCACCATCCTCACACCCATTTTTCTCCGAGCCAAGCTCCAAATCTCAGGCACCCGTGAACCCAACACCTGAACCAAGTGACCCCAGGTGCGAGCCCACCTCTGCGTGCCTTCGACCGAGTGCGAGCCCACCATTGATGAAGTTGAAAGGCGGCTTTCTTGGACCACTGGTCGTGCAACCGATGCACTTGATACTTTGCTAGATGTAATAAGTTTTTATTCTATTTTTGCTTTATTTTCCTACCCTATTCTTGTTATGTGATTAAAATCTGACTTGGAACCCTTTAAAAATGAATTCTACAGGAAGATCTTGCAATGATTGATGACGGCCATTGTAAAACCCATACTTTTTTTAAAATAAAAGGGGTTTGACTCGGTCAAAAAAAAATATATATGTATATATATTCAAATAGTTTTCTTCTTCTCCCTCCCACGTGCCGAGCTTATTCTTCTTCTCCCTCTTCTTATTCTTCTTCTTCATTTTTTTTTCTTTCGTTCTCTTCAAAACCAGCCACGACCACAACCCAAACAGACCTCGCCGTAGCTCCATTTCCAACACGCGCCAGTGGTGCAGCTTCCCTGGCCGATGACGACGACAACCCCAAATTTTGGTGACCATCAGATCAAGGACGTGCTCGTACAGTCACTCCGAAGTTTCACCGTCGAAACTTTGAGGCGACATTCTAGCCAGCTCTGACCTCCATTTGACGAGTGGTTGATACCATTGGAATCAGCGTCACAAGAGGAGCATCGCCCACTAAGTCATTCCGGTCAACTCGCCATCTTTCTCCAGCGAGATTTTGGGTATCACCGCCCCTTTGGAAGCATTTTCCGGCGACACCGGTGGTCATTTGGGCGAAGGAGTTGTACTTTTGTGATGTACTCATCGAGAGGATCGTTTTGATATATGCCATGCATATATTCGTTGACGTTTCCGGTACCGCCACCAACCGCTATTGTGCACCGCTTGGATAAGGTTCCGGAACTTGAAATTTTAAATATGGTCATATTATATGTCATTGGACACGATTTTGAATAAGGAATGCTATGATGATAATTTTTTTCTCATTTGGTGCACGTAGGAAAAATGTAATATTAAAATCGGACTAAATCATTCTAAGACCATCGATAAGCTTAGGAGCGTTGCTTTGGGCTCGGATTAAATTCTAAGGAGGTATCTAAAGAGGTAGGGACTCAACTAGACTATTGGACTTATTTTACTCGTATCAAATTGCATTCAACATATTCCAATTTCGATATTTATAAAATGTTTGAAAAATTGAAAACTTAACCTGCATGTTTTCTGATCTGTTCTGAGGGCACTGAGTGCCAAATATATATTTTTGTTCACTTATTTATGCAGGTTATGATTTTTGGGTTTATTCAAATGTAGTTGTTATGCTGCCCAATTTTCTAAAATATAAAGGGAATATGTTTCTTTCTTTTCATGTTTTCCTGCATTTGGTTATACCGATGAGAGCCATAGTGAACATAATTGGTGCACGTTGTTGTTTCACGACCTAGTCTCTGTGTCATCATAGGTAGATCAGGTGTCCACTCACCTGTAGGTGTAAAGACCTAGCATCTGTATACAGGAAGTGTTCTGAGCCTCCCCATTGTGGTGGTTATCAGGTTCGGCTACCCGGTTTAGGATGTCGGATTTTCTATGGTGGGTAACGGAAACTAGGGGTCTAGTGGACAGTGTGATGTGCACTGGTAGCTATGCTCTTATGATTATTTGTGGTTTCTCTCTATTTTGTTTTATACACGATGATGTATGTTTTGTTTTAAAAAGCTAACCATGCAGGGGTTTTTATTGAACTTTTGAGTCCTATGTTGTTAGTTGCTTTTCTACTGGGCTTTATAAGCTCAACCCTATCTCTCCCATTTCAGGAGCCTAGCACAACAAGAAAAAATGGTTTTACTTCGGTTTTTAAGTTGGATTTACTTCAGTTTTCGCTAAAATTCGCAACCGCAGTAGTTCGGAGCGAAGTAAAAAGTAGTTAAAAACCGAAGTGAAAAATAAGCTTTCTACTTCGGTTATTATGTAAAAAGCGAAGTAGAAAGTGGGGATTCTACTTCGGTTTTTACATAATAACCGAAGTAGAAAGTGGGGTATGCTTCCTTGTTGGGGACTTTCTACTTCGGTTATTATGTAAAAACCGAAGTAGAAACCCCACTTTCTACTTCGGTTTTTACATAATAACCGAAGTAAAAACCCCCCCACCTCATTTTTTTTAATAATTATTTCTAATTATTTTTAAATGACCCAATTCTATTTTTTTTCTTTTTTTTTGCCCTAATTATTTTAAATAGTCTAATTATATAAATTTATAGTTATATATATTTTTACAATTGGAATTGGTTTATTTTCATTTAATTTATAACAGAAATAAAAATCACAAAATTTATACACTTAGAATTAAAATTCTTATAAAATTAAATATTTATACATTCACATAATTGTTAAGTAGAATAACCTAATCATTCATATATACATTCACATAATTGTAATTAAGTAAAATAACATAAACATTTATATATACATTCACATAAAACTAAATGTATGTATAAACAAAATAGTCTTACTAATAAATTTAAGTCATCAATCGGCTTAACTATTCTTGTTGGATTGGCAAGTTGGGTTGGCAAGATGTCCTCCCGATCCTTGGCGACAATTTGACTACTAGTAACTTTGTCATTTAGTTCATTCTACGAAACAAACCAATGATAGATTAAATTAGTAACTTGTAACAACACTTAAAAAAATTTCTTACTTTGCTTTAAAACACTTACATCTCTTTCTTCAATTTTTTTGTCCAAATTATCTTCAACAAGAGTCTTCTTCGTTTCTCGCGCTCTTATCCAAATTTCATATCCATCTACATCTTCCACTCCTAGTTCTTTTTTCTAGGACATCAAACATAATTGAAGTTTAATTATTAAATTTTCCTAAGTCTAACAAAATTTCAGCAGCATAACAACTGCATTTTAACATTTCCAAAAATTTTAAAATCTGTAAATAACACACAAAATATATCGACATAGTGTGCAAATTGAAAAAGAAAAACAATTAATAAAATCTATAAATTGGTAGAGTTTCCTTTGTTTTTGTAGCATATCCCAATTTTATAATTATATATAAATTCAACACAAACAAACACAAAATCAACATACATAATTTCATCCTTATATCACCGCCAACAACAAATTTCCCAGAACCTACTTCACTAAAGTAAAGCATGCAAGATTTAACTCTAATTTTATAAATAAATATTGCAATAGTAATAAATAAAATTTAAAGATTACTCACCTCCAATATTACTCTTGAAGTCACCCAAAATCAATACCGAATTGGCAACTAAATCAACAACCCTACTAAAAAGCTTAAACAAAAATAAATAAAAATCAATTACATAATTAATTAAACTAGCTACATAATCATCAAACAACATATCAAGCTAGCTAGTTATAGAAAACAAAAAATAAATGTCACTAATAATCCAAACATTTCAAGTTCTAACATTAGCAACAACATTACTTATTGAAGCAATGTTTAGAAATTTAAATAGCAAGTCACAACAATTTTTAAATTTTACTAATATATCTATAATTAATAACATTATATAAAATATCAAAATAAAAAAAATATAACACAAATATACTAAAAAACAAGTATTAAATTCGGAATAATATAAAAAAATTAACATAAACAAAGTTTTAAGGTAACAAACCTTCTTTGATGCTCAAAATAACCTCTAAATCAATATTAGCAACTCTAAAAACTAT
Source organism: Humulus lupulus (assembly GCF_963169125.1). Classification (NCBI taxonomy): domain Eukaryota; kingdom Viridiplantae; phylum Streptophyta; class Magnoliopsida; order Rosales; family Cannabaceae; genus Humulus; species Humulus lupulus. The sequence goes on along the minus strand of NC_084794.1, from coordinate 2,029,609 downwards.
ATATAATAAACACATTATATCTATAAGAAAAAAATCTGAAAATATTATAGAAAATAAAAAAAAAATCATACAAACAAAGATTTAGTGATTCATACCTTTTTTGAAGCTCAAGAACTTATTTTAATGTAAGAAAACTAGCCAAAGTCCAATAACAATACCCATTTTCGAACCCTAAAAATACCCACACCCAAAGTCTTTATTTTCTTCCTCAAAAATAAAAATGGACCTAATATTTCTGTTTTTAAGTAAGAAAAATGGTTTCAAATGGTAAAAAAAAACATAAAAAATGGTATATTTTGTGAAACCCTCGTGGGAGTACGACAACAATGGAGGTTTTCTGGGTTTGGCGTTTGGGATTTTTGCTTCAGAGAGACGAATGAGCCGTGGGAGCTATATATTAAGGGTATTAGAACTCTTTTACTTCGGTTCTTATACAAAAACCGAAGTAGAAAGGGTACTTTCTACTTCGGTTTTTGTATAAGAACCGAAGTAGAAAGTACCATTTCTACTTCGGTTTTTATATAAGAACCGAAGTAGAAAGTACCCTTTCTACTTCGGTTCTTATATAAGAACCGAAGTAAAAGCCTTCAGGGCCGTGTTTGGTTGCTCCACTTTTCACTTCGGTTTTTTCATAAAAACCGAAGTAAAAAGCCCCGATTTAGTGTGCAAACCAAACATGGCCCTTGTCTATTTTCTATTTTAACTTCGTTTTTTTAAGAAACCGAAGTAATAGCCTTTTTTTTATGTACTACCATTCCCAAAAGCGAAGTAAAAACCCATTGAAAGGCTTTTACTTCAGTTTTTTTATATTCTATGTGTAAAAAAACGAAGTAAAAGCCTATATTTCTAGTAGTGTAGTGACGCGAACGTGGAAAAGTGTGAATTATTGCTGAAGTCAATGTGTTTAGTGCCATAGTCCTATCTTTTGACCATTGTATGTATTTAATTTGGAACCTATCGGTCTGTACATCTAAATTAGCTATGTCCTAGTTAGAAATGAGGAATGGTGGATGCTAAGTATTATTTTTGGTATTTTATGACTTATTAAATTTAACTGTTTGGTGACTACATAACTGTGAGAATATTATTATTCTATGTATTAAGATAAATGATCCTACTTTTATCCGTAATATTTTCATATATAATTATAGGAGTTATTCCATTGTTTCGACTTATAATTATAGTAATATTTAATATAAATTAAAGGATCATTTATAAAGACTATTTTCCACCGAGGGTCAAAGTTTGACCTTTGACCACCCAAGTTATGAATATTACAAATCTGCCACGGCCTAGGGCTCGGGTCATGACAGCCATAGAGATGGTAGACGCTGATATTGGTTCCCCTGCGTTTCTCCTATTGCATCATCACTTGGAGTCGATTCTTAACAGGTATGGTATGGTATGGAGGAGAAGCATGTATTTTAATCTGATAAGTTTGGTTATCAAAATGGCTCTATTTTATGCTCTTGGAAAATGATAGTTAATTACATTGTCATATGTTGAATAAACTTGAATATATATAGTTTTGAAATGTTGATGGTTCAGTGGCCTAGCTTAATCCTTTAAAGGTATATCAATTAAAATGTCAAGCATCAAATTTAAATGCATTTCTGCAATTGTTTATTGTTTATTGTGTGTTGTGTTTAGGTTAATCTCTCTCTCTTTTTTTGTGTGTGTATCTCTTCTCATTCTGCTTTTGTTTTTTTTCTTTCTCTCTCTTCTCTGTTTTTGTGTTTGGCTCAGGGTTGAGGATGTGTGGAGGTCTCAATCGTGAAGTGGTTTTATAGAAGTCTTTAAGGATGGTCTTAGTAAAACCAAGGAGACATATATGGAGATCCTTATTCTATATATTTTCTCTAGTTTTCTTTGTTATTCTTTGGATTTAGCCGATACAAATGGTGAATCCTTGTGTTAGTTTCTGGTTGTTTGTATTGCAAATTTAATTGTCTCTCATACTCTCGCGCTACCTATGTTTTGCAATCCTTAAGCTCTCGTCCTCACTCGCATTCTCTTGAAAAATCATATTTAATTTCCAACTGAACTCAGTCTCTATGATTATGGCTCTAGTTTGAGCTTTTTTCTTTGCATTTTTCTCACTCAATGTTTATTTTGTTGTTCTGGTTTGGTATGTTAATGGGTTCTTTAATAGATGATGGAAAATGTTTATGAGTAGTTTTTTTGCTGCGTTAATTGATGGACATGCAGCCTAGAAAGCTTTATATGAACCTACCCACTTAAAGGGAGGAACTTTCACTTCATTTTCGTGTTTGTTTCTGCATTGTATTGTTCACTGATCTTTTCAATTGACTTCTAGTGATGATTATATCATGTATAATAGTGCTTCTGCCCTGTGATGGAAAAACTCATTGTTGGAAACAAATTCTCCTTGGTTTTTCATAATTGCCCTTTACATCTTTGCCGCCTCATCATCGCCACCACCACCATCATATCTATCTATCTATCTCTCTTTCTTTCCTTCTTTACGACTACTACTACTACTACTACTCTCTCTCTCTCTCTATCTTACGAGGTGGGTGAAGATGTAAATAGGCTTTGAAAAATAATCTGTGGTTAATATTGTTAATGATCTGATATAGCTATGAGATCTGAGGGCTCTCTAATAATACATTGGCTACATTTAATGGGTTGCTCTTGTTACTTCTATAATGAATTTGTGTTTCCTCAATGGTTGTTCACATTCATTACGGATCCTTAGATCATGTATAACTTGAGTTGCTCATTTGTGATGACATTTTTACTGTGTCAACATCTTCACTGAGATGGTTCCTGGTCACATTCCTTATGCTCTCTTCCTCACTCCTATACTCTTGAAAAATTATATGTAATGTCGAACTGAACTTAATCCATGATTAGTAACTAATGATGTCTACAATATAACTTATGTACTGATTTTTTATTTGTAAGCTGTAAAGTTGATTTTACTGTATTTTCCTTTTTAATGTTAGTGGGTCTTACAAATGGTAGTATCCTTTGCCCTGTGATGGAAAAACTCAATGTTGGAAACAATGCCTTGGCCTGATGATTACTTTCCTTTTTTTTCCACGGTTCTTTAGTTTGTTTCTAGATTACTTTGTGCCTGATGATGAAAACTTTTATTTTTGTATTGATATGTGCATTGATTTCATTTTGAGCCTCCATCTTTTCTGCTCTCACCATCTTTGGTACTCACCATGATCCATTATTTTATTTTATTTATTTATTTATTACTATTTTCTCATGTTGGCTGTGGTGACGATGATCTGTGTTTGCTGTTGGTGGTGGTGAATGCCAAAGGTGATGGTTGAAGTGGTGGTGTTTAAACCTTGAAGATGTGATTGGTTCTTAATGAATTTTCAATGTTCATGAAATTTCTAGCATTAATCTCTAAGGGCATTAATATATTAAAATGGTCTCTTTTTACAGCTACAAAATATATATTTTATTGCCTTATGTAATAATATGAAGATATTGTAATTTTTTTTTGTTAGTTTTCACTTTCTTTGCATGCTTATTTGCCCTGTGATGGAAAATCTAATTTTCAGAAGCAGTTTCATGGTTTTGCATTATAAGCCTTCTCTCTCTCTCTCTCTCTCTCTCTCTCTATACATACATACATACATATATATTGCTCTCTCTCTCTCTCTCTACTTTTTCACCAGAAAAAGTCTATTTTACAGAATCTATTGTGAGTGCTCTTAAGGCTTATAATGAAAATTCTCATGTACACTGTTAATGACCATATTAGCTTATGAGATCTGAGGGCTTTTGAATATCTAAGTTTGTTATTCTCTGTTTTATAATGCTTTATTTGCTTTATCACCTGTTACACTACAAGAAATCTGATCTTTACCTACCAATATTTTACCTACCAATATATATTGGTAGGGAAAGTAATGTTTTGCCTACCAATATTTATTGGTAGATAATATTAGTAGGTAAATGCTAGATCATTATATTATATTTTGGAACATAGCTTTACCTACCAATAATATCAGTAGGTAATGATCTTTACCTACGTATATTATGGAGGGAAATTTTTTAACCATTCTTGCTCAATTTTCCCCCCATTTTTTATTTTCATTATAATATTTTATTGTTATAAATGCTTATTTGGAAGCTTATGTGGAGTAAATAATATGATGTGTACACATTGTATAACATGTGGCATGCCATGTGTGTACATAGTTGGAAAAAATATAAATAAAATATATTTATCTATTAATTAAATAAGAAAATTTTAATTAAAAAAAACATACCTAAAAATCAGATTGGGGCTTTAGGGATTAGGTTCATTTGTTTCTCATTCTTCCTCTCAGCCGCACCTCTCAATCTCCCTCACATCTAACCTCTCAGCTCCTTCTCTCTCCCTCTCTCTGTCTCACCCTTTTCTCTTGCAGGTGGCTGGCGCGGGAGGCTCGATGGAGACTGCGACGGGGCTCTACGCGAACCAGACCCCAAAACTTCGGGTGAGCCTTCTCCTTGACGTGAACCAGACCCCCAAAGCTTTAGGCTACCCTTTTCCCTACGCGAACCAGGCCCCAAAAGCTTCAGGCCACCCTTCTCCTTGCGCGAACCAGGCTCGTTCAGGCCACCCTTTAACAACAAAACTGCCCGTGAACACAACTGTCGACGCAGAACCTTGGGCGACCGAGAGAGATTCTAGGTTTGTGGTATCACTGAAACTTGCTACTTTTTTTTGGTGTTCTATTATTTGTTTTTTCCTTTTCGGCAACCAATAGCAGTTGATTTCTATTATGCAATTGGGTTTGTGTTGTTTGTCTTGTTTTGTTCATTGTTTGTGTTTCAAGTTTCAGTTTTTGAATTTAGGGGAATTGAAATATATATCTTTTTTACTCATTCTTGGATTTGATTGATTTAAGTTAAAGTAATTGATTGAAATGGATTATACTAGTATAAGTTTTGCTCTTGTTCTAATGATTTGGTAGCTTATGTACATTAATCTTTGATTGATTTTTCTTGGCTTGTTGTAAAGTTAAATGATTCACGTTATAGTTGAGAGAGTTGTGGCCTCTGCCCACCATATGTTTGTAATAATGCTCTAATGAGATTTAGGAAAACATGGTATAAGATGTTAGGTTCATATTTTTTTTTTGTAATAGCAAAATCATTGCTGGTTATGCTTTGACTGTTGTCTTTACAGAATCCATTGCAATGTTGTTATAAATTGAAATTTAATCGGTGGCAATATGCTATACCATCTGGGGTTTTCTCACAGCAGAATGCCAACTGATTTTGAGATAACCTGTCTTTGTAGAAACAGTTGTATTTTTAAGTGAAAAACACTATGTATGTTTATATATGAGTTTGATAGTTTTCCTAGTTCGTAAGAATATAAGATTACAGTTACGATATACTCAACTTTGGATGTAGGTTCCTGCAGCACTTGATGCTCTTATTGACATTAGTGGTGGAAAAGTTAACATCCATGTATTAATGGCTCTAGCGGCATTTGCTTTAGTATTTATGGGGAATCCCTTAGAAGGAGGGTTACTTCTTGCCATGTTTAATTTGGCTCATATAGGTAAGCCATGCACAATCACGTTTAAGAATAGCTTATTGTTTTGGAAAAAAAATTGATTATATAACACTGGGATGACTGCAGCTGAAGAGTACTTCACCAGCCGTTCAATGATTGATGTTAAAGAGTTGAAGGAAAATCATCCTGAATCTGCTCTTGTGCTGGATATGAATGAAGATAGACTTCCTAACACAACCGATTTGGCATACAAAAAGGTTCCTGTACATAATATAGAAGTGGGATCCTATGTTTTGGTTGGAGTTGGTGAGGTATGTGATGCTAATTTTATTCATTTCAGTTTTGTTTGTTGGAATAGTAAGCTAGAATGTTCAAATTCTGAGGTGAAAGGAGTATAATATAGAATTGATTGTTGTTTTCTTAGGATTTATATTCTCTGAACCTAATGAAAGTCTAGTTGTTGATCAATTAACTTTAAATGCATGCTATGTTCTGAAACTTTTCACATTAATGTGAGTTCTTGACTTGCATTACTCTGTCTCTTAACACTAAAAAATCTATCCATGTGCGTGGACTATCATGTGGATGGCTTTTTGCTGCTTGAATGATGGTCTGAAAACAATTTCAAGACTGAAAATGTTGCCAATGTGATGGACTATCAAATGAATGGGTTTATCTATCTTTAAGAATTATGGTGTGAAAACATTAATCCTCTGTTGTAATAGATGTCAAGTGGTTACTCATCAATATTGTGATTTTTGGATGATGTTATTGAAAAGGAAAGAAAAATACACAAACACACATACGTATATAAATATATATATACATATTTGTAGCTTTCTGAATTCATTTCACTTAATTTAATCATTTCTTTTAGTTTGCCATTGTAAGTTACAAAGCGTTTTTTTTAACTCATCATGTTAATTAGTAGATAACAGGGATCTTATATGGAAACTGTGATTAACTGATACTTGGAATGAGAGCAACTTAATAGAAGCTGTTATTGTGATTAGTCTGTGCCTGTAGACTATGAAGTTTTTCAAGGCAATGCAACCATTACTATCGAACACTTGACGGGTGAAGTCAAACCTTTAGAGATTAAAGTTGGAGATAGGATTCCTGGTGGAGCAAGAAATTTGGATGGTAGGATAATTGTGAAGGTATGTTTATGGACTTTCTCATAGATATATAACACAATGAAGGGATAATTGGTGTCAATGTTTATGTGTGTGTTTTCCTTTGATAATTGGATTTGTAAATCATAGCTTAAACCGATTGTTTTTCATTATACAATGTCTTATTCTATAATCTTTAGTGAAATTTACTGATTTGCCAATACCTCATGAAAATGAATGGAAGCATGATGTTTGATAGGAATATAGGAGGATTTGGCAATTTTATTAAATTTATAAAGATTATGGTGCCAGTAGTTTGTTTGTTTATGATGAAGGTGCTTGGGTGCTGAAAGAAATGAGATGGTGATATTTTTAAAAAAAATCCTTTTGTTGTTTTTTAATTTGTTAAAATCGTTTCTGATTCAGGCTACAAAAACGTGGAAAGAGTCAACCCTCAGCAAGATAGTACAATTGACTGAAGAGGCACGCTTGAATAAACCAACACTTCAAAGGTGGCTTGACCAATTTGGTGAGCAATACAGCAAGGTTGTCATAGTCTTGTCTGTAGCTATTGCTCTCATTGGTCCATTTCTCTTCAAGTGGCCATTCTTTGGAACATCAGGTAGTATTTAGTTTATACAGTGCCCTCATTATCTCTAATACTATCTATTACATTCTCTTGACGTACCCCATTATTGGATTTAAAATTTTATGAAACACCTACTCTTACCTTAAAATGGTCCTTTTTTAATTGTTGGTTTCAATCAGAGCTCAACTTTAACTTTTTTTTTTAAAAAAAAAATTGTAACATCTCTAATTTTCAGTACTTTCAAAAAATTGCTTCTTGTTGTTCATATATAATACATATTACATGCATATATATACTGTAAAGAAATGTTGAGTTGGTCTTCCAACTAGAACGTGTCAAGATAAAAAATATTCAAATACTTGATCTGTTACATGTATATTCTTTCTTTTTCTTGTTTTTTAATGGTTGACTTTCGAGTTAACTTATGAATTCCTATTCATGCAGCTCTTTTTTTTCCTTCTAATTTGCACTGTCAGGGAAATTTTCATCTTCTATTTTTTAATGGTTGACTTTCGACTGCAATTGAACCAATTTATGGACATCAGGCTGGAAACAATAACTCAAATTTGACTACGTGCTGTATCCCGAACTGTGAGAAAGAAGCTCTTGCAGTCGCAGCTGCCATGGAGAAGGGTACCACTCATCCTATCGGAAGGTAGCGTCACTGGACCATAGAATTTACTTTTCATAGTAGCTTTTTGGTCTGTAATCTTTAAATTATTTACTCATATTGGCTGTATCACTACTGCCTTATCATTTATTATCTCGATTTTCTGATCCATGCTCTGTGGGGTTGCATTGGTTGAGAGAAATGAATAAACAAGATCTCCATAATACACGATCTCAACAAGAATCCATAGAGAATTTTCATCTTCTGTGGCTGAAAGTGAATTAGGCTTATTGAGGCAAAGGCATACAGTCTCCGGTCTGAGGTATTTTCTAATTCAGAGCTCAATAACTTTATTTTTATTATTTTTTCTTGAATAAATATATAGTATAAGATATGAATGGTTTTTGCTCAAACATTTTGGATCCTTTTCTTTCAATTAGGGAAGGGTTCTCCAGACTGGATAATTCTGTTTGTGCTCAAGCAAGCAGCAGTCTTTCTGATACATCTAACGAGGATAATATTTCAAATCGAAATGGAGAACCTCAAGAAAATAACTTATATGCATCAACGATTTGGAATTGTATGTGTATGTCTCTTCGACACTTCTTGGATTTTGGTTCTTTGACATATGATGTTTATGTTGCTAATCTTTTTTTCCTATATAGGAGTGGAAACTCATCAATGACATGAGGATTGACATGGCTAGACTACAACAGAGGATGAATAACTTGCAAAGTCCTCACTGGCGCCAATTCGAACCCCACCTCCGGCCATTGTCGGTGTCCACCTCCCAAAGTCATCATCGACATTCATAATAAGTTCAGTCAGAGAAAAGGAGGCTCTCATACAATGATCCCAAAGTGAAGAATAGGAAGAATGTCTAGAAAAATGACATTATTGAGTTTTCAATGACCTAAAAATAATGTATAGATATTTTTTTTTATGAAATGTGCTTCTTAATAAGCAATGAATATTGTATAATATATGTTTGCTTATTTTTTTATTAAAGTTAAATAATTTATTTGATTAATAATGTTAAATATTTTTCAAATTAATTACTTTCATTTATTATTTATATTAAATAAAATATATATATAATTGAAATTACCTACATAGAAATATTATATTTACTCACAAATAAATAAGTGTAGGTAAAAATGATGCCACGTAGGATGCCATGTCATCAGACACGTAAAACTACAAAAACCATGTCAGCATACACGTAGGATGCCATGTCATCAAACACGTCATCTGATGACTCATCAATTGATTTATAACTTAGTGGGGTCCACTGATTCTTTTACCTACCAGTGCTAATAAGTGTAGGTAAAGACTCTTTCCCCACTAACTTTTACCTACCAATCTCTACCAATTCAATATTGGTAGGTAAACCATATTACCCACCATTAGGCTAGTTTTACCTACACTTACAATTGGTAGGTAAAGACCCCATTTTCTTGTAGTGTTAATAGATTAGAGGAAGAATTATTTAAAGATTACCTTTATTATTAATCTGTTTTATAATGCGTGTTTTTGAACACTACTTGACAATGCCTTTGATGCTTTTGTATCAAGTAACTTGAACCTGTTTACAGTGCATTCTTGTTTACATTGGATTTGATTTTGTCGATATCTATTTTGGCCCATCTTTGCTTCTTAGATTATGAACTTTTTTTTTTGGCCTGATGATGATAGTTTTACACACGAGTCTTCGGTTTGGTTTTATCTTTCTGCTCCCACCATTATCAACATTCATTATAAGCCTCCAAAGGCCATTTGCTGCATATTTTGTGTCAACGTATCGTTACTCTTATTATTATTGTTGTTCTCTAAAGGATAGAATAAATTATCTGTTGGAAGTGCATTTATGGTGGTTTTGGTGAATGTCAATGGCAGTGGTTGTAGTGGTAATGGTTTAACCTTCTAAATGATGTGATTGAATTTTTAGCAAGTTTTGCTACAAGGTGCCTTCAACATTGTTGTTTTCTTGAGGAACTTGTTGGATTGAGTACCACATTGTTGTTTAACGTCTACTCTCATTGATACTTTTCTGGGAATGGATTTCATTCTTTTCAGTACTTTTTTTTATTCAAACCTTTGTTGTAAATATTGTATTTTGTTTCTCTTTGTAAAATTGTATTATATCTTTCTTCTTTTGATGTGTTCTCTGGAATTTGTATCTTAGATTGGACAGTTTTAGTCTACAGTTTATTTCTAATACTTTACAATACTATTAAAATAGATTTAGTTATGATTTCTTGTTAAAATTCTTTTATTTGTAATTTACTTTTCTAAAATGTTCTTACAGTGGCAAAATCTATTTTTATATGCTAGAGTAAATTGATTTTTTGTTGCCCAAGTTATCATTCTCTGGCATCTGATAATGGTGAAATTTTTTTTTAGAAATTAAATGAATTGTCTTTAATCTCTTATGCCTCTCTAATTCTCTTATTTATGTTATTTTTCCCTTTCAGTTGAAAATTATGAAATTCATGATTATGCTTTGAGCATATAAAAAAAGATTGTTTTAAAATGATTTTTAAACATTTGTTGCATCTCTAAAAGCCCTTTTTTATTTATTAATAGCCGTTTGATATCTCAAATTACTGGTATGTTATTCTCTTCTTTGTCAGTCCTTTATGGTGTAATTTTGTTTATCATTTATATAGCAGTTTTTGTATTTTTTTAATCTTAATGTACTTACTAAGGTTGATGTCGATTGATACTTTTTCTCCTAATGAGCAGTATTTAATTTTTCCCTTTTTTTCTTCTTATTAAATGTATTCTTTAACAGTTTATAGTGAGTCTACAAATTATTGGTGGTTATTTGTCAATCTTTGGTTTTGCTCGATTATGCAGGTTGCGGGTTTAGCTGTTGTTTGTGTTATACGTTTCACCTCTAATGCTTTTGTAGGCAGCAAGTGTCATGACCCCAGCCCTAGGCCGTGGCAGATTTGTAATATCCATAACTCGGGTGGTCAAAGGTCAAACTTTGACCCTCGGTGGAAAATAGTCTTTATAAATGATCCTTTAATTTATATTAAATATTAATATAATTATAAGTCGAAACAATGGAATAACTCCTATAATTATATATGAAAATATTACGGATAAAAGTAGGATCATTTATCTTAATACATAGAATAATAATATCCTCACAGTTATGTAGTCACCAAACAGTTAAATTTTATAAGTCATAAAATACCTAAAATAATACTTAGCATCCACCATTCCTCATTTCTAACTAGGACATAGCTAATTTAGCTGTACAGACCGATAGGTTCCAAATTAAATACATAAAATGTTCAAAAGATAGGACAATGGCACTAAACACATTGGCTTCAGCAATAATTCACATTTTTCCACGTTCGCGTCACTAGGCTCCTGGAATGGGAGAGATAGGGGTGAGCTTATAAAGCCCAATAGGAAAGCAACTAACAACATAAGACTCAAAAGTTCAATAAAAACCCCTGCATGGTTAGCTTTTTAAAACAAAACATACATCATCATGTATAAACCAAAATAGAGAGAAACCACAAATAATCATAAGAGCATAGCTACCAGTGCACATCACACCGTCCACTAGACCCCTAGTTTCCGTTACCCACCATAGAAAATCCGACATCCTAAACCGGGTAGCCGGACCTGATAACCACCACAATGGGGAGGCTCAGAACACTTCCTGTATATAGATGCTAGGTCTTTAAACCTACAGGTGAGTGGACACCTAATCTACCTATGATGACATAGAGACTAGGTCGTGAAACAACAACGTGCACCAATCATGATCACTATGGCTCTCATCGGTATAACCAAATGCAGGTAAACATGAAAAGAAAGAAACATATTCCCTTTATATTTTAGAAAATTGGGCAGCATAACAGCTACATTTGAATAAACTCAAAAATCATAACCTGCATAAATAAGTGAAAAAATATATATATTTGGCACTCGGTGCCCTCATAACAGATCAGAAAACATGCAGGTTAAGTTTTCAATTTTTCAAACATTTTATAAATATCGAAATTGGAATATGTTGAATGCAATTTGATACGAGTAAAATAAGTCCAATAGTCTAGTTGAGTCCCTACCTCTTTAGATACCTCCTTAGAATTTAATCCGAGCCCAAAGCAACGCTCCTAAGCTTATCGATGATCTTAGAATGATTTAGTCCGATTTTAATATCACGTTTTTCCTACGTGCACCAAATGAGCAAACGATTATCATCATAGCATTCCTTATTCAAAACCATGTCCAATGACATATAATATGACCATATTTAAAATTTCAAGTTCCGAAACCTTACCCAAGCAGTGCACAATAGCGGTTGGTGGCGGTACCGGAAACGTCAACGAATATATTCATGGCATATATTAAAACGATCCTCTCAATGAGTACATCACGAAAGTACAACTCCTTTTCCCAAATGACCTCCGGTGTCGCCGAAAAACGCTTCCAAAGGGCGGAGATACCCAAAATCTTGCCGAGAAAAAAGGCAAGTTGACCGAAATGACTTAGTGGGTTTTGTTCCTCTCTTCACGCTGGTTCCAAAGGTACCAACAACTTGCCGAGTGGTGGTCGGAGTTGGCCGGAAAACACAGTCAAAGTTGATGGACCAAAACTTTGACTGGCAATTCCGAACGATTAACGACGAGTTGGGCGGTGCCACTTGGAAATTGAGGTCGCCGGAGCAAGGCGAAACCGACGAGCTTCCGCGCGTCAAAAATGGTGGTCGGTGGTGGCTGGGTCTTGTGTCTTGCCACCGGTTGCCGAGAGAAGAAGAAGAAGAAGAAGAAGAAGAAGAAGAAGAAGAAGGAGAAGAGAGTGCTCGGGAAGGAAAAGGAAAAAGAAAGAAAAGAAAAGAAAAAATATGCTTATTTTTAAAACAAGTGGGTCCCACCACTTAAATAATATATATATATATATTCTTTCTTTTTTCTTTTCTGAGTCTTCACAGCAAGAGCAGCTGATTATAGTATTGGGAGTAAGTTGCTGCAGCATTTTGTTCTTGGGGAGAACATGTTGGAGGTTGACTGTCCCTGTGTCACCCCAGAGGTTGTTCTCAAAGCATCTGGTCATGTTGATAAATTTACTGACCTTATGGTTAAAGATGAGAAAACTGGGACTTGATATCGTGCCGATCACTTGCTCAAGGACTTCTGCAGTGAAAAGCTTCAAAAAGACCTTTCCATAACTGCCAAGGAGGCTGCAGAACTGAAGCGCATACTTGCTGTTTTGGATGATCTTTCAGCTGAAGAGCTGGGTGCCAAACTTAAGGAGTATGGCATTACAGCTCCAGACACTAAGAATCCACTTTCTGATCCATATCCATTCAATCTTATGTTCCAAACATCAATAGGCCCATCTGGCTTGAGCCCTGGGTGAGCACGTTACATTTTGGTACTAATTATTCTTAGCGATTCTTTTTTATTAAGACTCTTGTTTGGTCAGTAATGATATGTAAGTAAATCTCCTCTGCTGTAGGTTCATGCGGCCAAAAACTGCACAGGGCATATTTGTTAACTTCAAAGACTTGTACTATTACAATGGGAACAAGCTTCCTTTTGCTGCTGCTCAAATTGGCCAGGCTTTCAGAAATGAGGTTCTTAATTTTCTTATCTTTGGACTTTAGCACTTATGTTTGCATAGGATGCTCATATTATTTCTAATTGGTAACGGGTCTTTGTAACTAGTATTTTGGTCCTCTCCTTTCTTATAAGAATAGAAAATAGCCCTGTAATGTAGCTGTTGCATTCCTTAGTGCTATGCTTCTTTTGTGCCCAAAACTGTGTCCCATTGATCTGTGACAGTGTTGCAAGGTCCATTTTGTTTTTTAAATAAAACCTTAAATAATATCTCATCCCAAGAATATTGTATATATCTGCAGATTTCTCCTCGACAAGGGCTTTTGAGAGTTCATGAATTTACACTTGCTGAGATTGAACACTTTGTGGATCCCGAAGACAAATCTCACCCAAACTTTGCAGAAGATGCAAAATTGGAGTTTCTAATGTTCCCAAGGGAAGAACAAATGTCTGGCGAGTCTGCGAAGAAAATTTGTATGGGTGATGCAGTTGCCAGGGTTTGTTTACATAACTTTTATTCAATATCTTCTTTTCTCTACTCCCTTGTCTCTAAGCATGTGATGATTATTATAGTGCTACATGTCACTTAGGGAATTGTTAATAATGAAACTCTCGGCTACTTCATTGGGAGAGTTTATCTTTTCCTCACTCGTCTTGGTATAAACGACGAATGTTTACGGTTCCGCCAGCACCTTGCAAATGAAATGGCTCACTATGCTTGTGACTGTTGGGATGCTGAGATTGAGTGTTCCTACGGTTGGATTGAGTGTGTAGGTATTGCGGACAGGTCTGTATTTGATTTGCGTGCTCATACAGTAAGTATTTTTTTCTTCTTCTCTTTAATGTCATATTTTTTGCTTGATAGGTAAGGATGGTGGTTGATGAGAGCTCGGGAGGATTTGGTTTCACAGGGAAGAATGAGATTATAAATGGGAAGCCAGCTGTAATTGGGTTCTTGTTGTTGTTGGATTTTGAGCTATTGACTAGTCAAGGTATTCTTAAGGGAACAAGCTTCTTGGACTTTATTTATTCTATTTCAAATGCTTTGCAATAGTCTCGGGAATTAATCATATTCCTCTGAAATGAGATGAGGAAGTTTTAAAGGCTTTGTTGAGTTCACTGTGTTTTTATGTTATAATCTTTCTTTATGTTATTGTTTTGTGTAGAAACTAGGATGATCTATATAGTTTCTTCTTCTTCATGTTTTCTACAGTATATATCTTTTACCAAACTGTACAATAACGCTTTTGAAGTAATGAAAATGTGTTTTTATTTTTTTACTTTTGGACATATCACTCTGTTTGTTTGATTTTATTTTCTGCTTACATAGCCAGTCAAGTGGATAAGTTAATATTTATCTACTACATATTTGGTTTCGAAAAGGCATTAATTCATATTGGCTCTTTCATCAGTAAATGTAATGAGTTGGAGAAGGCACTGAGCTATACGAGTATTGTTGTTGAAAAAATTGTTTCATCACTGTCTAGTGATAAATTTACCCTGCCTTTTCCACTCAAACTGGAAGTGGTATCTGAACTAGGTGCAAGTGGACAGAATCATATGCCGATGATTGTTCAAGGGTTGGAAGGGGCTATATTTGCTAACCTTGATGATTTTTTAGTACGTAACTTTCCATCTAAGAGAGTATTTTCATTTAAAATTTTCGGAAGGGTCTGGAAGTTTATGGTTATTGATTCTATCTCATTCATTTATGTGGTTATTCTAATTGTTCACTGAACTTGCAACTTGTGTTTAGGTCCATGGGAATAAAAAGTCTACTGAATTAGCAATTCAACTTCTGCAATGCTATTCTGAAAAGGTTATTCCGTGGTATGAATTCAGTCTAATGTTCCATGATATTAGTAGATTGCAGTGTATGTGTATGTGTGACATACACTTGCTCTTGTCCCAGTGTATGTGTGACACCAAGGCTCCGTTTACTAATTTAAATGAAAATAATTATTGAAGATGATAATCATTGGAAAGAATAGTTTAAGTAAAAACCCTTCTTGGACAAGAGCAATGTGCATGCATATTTGATCTTTTTAAAAAGCCTTCTTGTGGCTGAAAATAATTTAAAGCTAATGGTCTCGAGTCAAGTGCCAATTAGAAATTTTTGTATGATTCTCTAATGAGATGTATAGTTGATTACCTGATAGATCATTAGAAATGGATATTTGTTAAGACTCTTATTTTTTTCTTTTTCCCAAAAAGCATGCTGAATAGTAAAATTCAATCCACCAATTATGAGTTATGTGGATGATTTTGTGACAGAAAGGATTCTTTACAAAGGCTGTTGATTTAAAAGCTGAAAGCTTGTTTATTAGTTACTATAGAGAGATTACTGATAAGCTGCTGATCATTCTATGTGCCTTGGCATTTGTTGGACTTTTTCTTAATAATAAAAGGACTTTTTTTTACAATGTGCAGGTATATTGAGATGATTTCTTTGGAGCAATTCTTGACAACATTTGTAGTTGTGGCCTTTAGAATGGAAGAATGTATTTCACTAATTTTTGTATACATTTCTTGTTTTGTATTTAGTGATAAAAAAATCTGAATTGGGCATAAATTATGTTGTAATATGATTTCTTAAGCCTAGACTAGTAGACTAAATATTGTAATTACATTTGAGTAATTAATAAAAATCTATTTATGTTACCTTATTTGGCTTCAACTTTCATATTTGTTTTCCTAGTTTTGTGTAAGTAAAAAAAGATTATGTTTCTCTAAGCTAATATAACACGTGTTATACTAAAGTGTAGTATAACACAAAAAAAGTGTTATACTAAAGTGTAGTATAACACAAAAAAAATGTTATACTAAAGTGTAGTATAACACAAAAAAAGTGTTATATAATCGACTATAAATAACATAATTAAACACTTATATATATATTAAAATAACACAGAAATTGTGTTATCGTTGACAGTACAATAACACATCTGTATAACACTGATAAAGTGTTATGTAAAGTACCTTGACCTACGATAACATAGTCCGTCTTAACACATCAGAAAGTGTTATCGTATGTTTTGATAACACATTTTCGGTGTTATTAAAAGCATTTTTTCTTGTAGTGTCCTTACCACTTCTCAAATTGATTGCTTTGCACTCCTCTTTACGTTCTCATCTTGGATTTATGGTGTCACTTAGCAATGAACCTTGGGGTCGACTTCACATCTCATTAGCAAGTTGTCCAACTTGAATCTCCAAGTTTCTCATAGATGTTGCTTGACTTTGGATCATTGCATCCGTTTTTGCCATATAATCCTTTAACATATTCTCCAATGGACTAGGTAGGGATTCTTGTGGCGTAGAGATTTGTTGTTGAGAAAAACCAGGTGGATAAATAGGCCTAGGAGGCATAGATGAAGTATTAGGACCAGCCCCTTGATTGCTTCATAAGAAATTAGGGTGTTGCCACCATGTTTGATTGTAAGAATTTTAATTAAGGCCATTTCTATTCTGATTTCCCATGTAACACACAGATGCAAGATTAGATGGACAATTGTCAAAGGTGTGACCATCACCACAATACACACAAGAAAATTCTACAAGCTGCCCCCTTTGTTGACCCATTTGTGGACTCACACCCACACTCATATTCTTAAGAATATTCAACATAGAAAAAACTTGGGCCACCAATGACGTAAGTGCACTCATGAACACCTGCCACTTTCCTCACCATAGGTGCTCTAGTAGTTGGCCATTGATAGTTATTGTTGGAGATCCTCTCTAGAATTTCATAACCTTAAGTGTATGACTTAGCCAAAAGTGCCCCATTTGCCAAAGCGTCAACCACCATTCTTCTATGAGCATTTAGAACATTATAGAAGATCTCCATTTGGATGCAATGAGGGATGCCATGATGAGAGCATTTTCTTAGTTACTCTTTGAACCGCTCACATGTTTCATATAAAGACTCTTCATCTAGTTGTTGGAAAGAAGTGATCTCATTTCGCAGCTTGGCATTCTTGGTGGGTGGGAAGTATTTCATCAAGAATCGCTCGGCTAATTCTTGCCAAGTAGTCACTAAATCTGATGGGAGGGAGTTCAACCAAGCCCTTGCTCTATCTCTCAAAGAGTATAAAAACAACTTCAGTCTCAAAGCATTTTTAGTAACTCTGGGCAGCTTAAAAGAATCATTCACGTCAATGAATAGACGAAGATGAAGGTGAGGATCTTCGGTAGGCATCCCACTAAATTGTCCCATAGTTTGAAGCATTTGGAACATGACTGGCTTTAATTGAAACTGTGCTACTTGTATTTCTGGTGTCACAATGCCCAAATGAAGAGGGGGAGAGCGTATTGCCTAATAGCATGATCTTTGTCATCAGCCACAATAATTGCATTCTACCTATTATTGGCAGCTACTCCCCCTTGAACTACTCTTTCTTGAGCGACTCTCTATTGAGCTCCTTGATCAGCATCCATCACTACTACTTCCCTGTTGGATTTTTATAATTTTCTCCTTCTTTTGAATGTACGTTCAATTTGTGGATCAAGGGGAAGTAATTCAGGGTCTTGACTCTCGTTCATACACTGTTTGAACTAGAACTTGCACAAGAATCACCCAAGTTAGCACAAAATAAAATTAAACCAAATTGTAAGATAATTAATTTCACAATAATTAACTTTAAAATGTCCACAGCAACGACGCCAAATTCTTGTTGCATATAATAAAGCTAAGTGCAAGTGTAAACTGTCAACAACAAGTAATGCAATAGCAAGTACCAGATATCGTCTCCACAAGGACTATTTTTTTTATTTTTTTTTATTGTGAAACTAAGTTCTAAAAAAATCATTTTAAAGCACTTAAATTAATTAAAAAGATTGTGGTCTAAGAACTATGTAATTAAATACTAATTAAATACAGAAAAATAAAAGAAACAATTTAGGAAAATTATATCAAGGAGTAACAAATGGTATGATGGCAGCTAGAATAATTATCCCCCTAATATTCAACTTTGACTGTGATGCTGGATTGATGCTGCAGCAACTGGTGGTCCAGTAGTCTAGAGTTCTAATTAATTTTCATAGGCTTTAGTCAAAGAACTATGATTCTAATCTTTTAACTAAATCACATATGTCTATGCTAATTCAATTTCAAGATGTAATTCAAGTATCAATTCGAAAAGACTATGCCTGGTAATAATATATGTTACAATATTGAAATCAATGAATTCAAGCATGCACCATTCAAATTGCGTGTCAATCAAATCCAAACTTTTCAGTTTTGAATATTAACTCAGCTACTTACTAAAGGTGATCAATCATTAGCAAATATTAATCATGAGAAATATTTGAATGAATAAACCTCAAGTGTATTAGCATCATAATCAAAATATCATAAGTCACATATTAGGGTTTAGCTCATAGTTACATACTAATTAAAAACCCGTCAAATAAAAGAAGTTCATATTCATAAATTTAACAAGAAAAATTAAAGATAATAAGAGTAGAGAGAGGCAAGCCAATGGGAGGATGTCTCCAAGTTGTCTTTTTCTTCTAGGTCTTTCCCTTTGTTCTTATCTTCTTCTCTCCCATTCCAAGCTCTCCAATATACCATGCGGCTACTCTCTATCCCTCTGCTCTGAATGTGTATATCCTTTTTCCCATTTGGGGAAAAGATGATGATAGGTTTTTTGGTCTTTTTGCCCCACATGGGCCTTTTTTTTTTCCTTTTTTGGTTTTTCTTTTTTGCTTTCTTTAAAGCCCAATGGACCCACAAGTTTTTAATGACCCAAAATCCTTTTAGTTACTACTCAGCCCAAATTACACAAATCCCAAAAGTTGAATTGGCCAATTACTTTCCCACGTGGGCCCTTGAATCAGCTGACTAGGCAGAACGTGATGTTGATGCAATGCTACAGCATTCCCTCGTACTGAGAACATTTCAAACTTTAATTTCTTTTCAAATATCCAAGACCCTACCAACCACCTTCAAATACAAAATTTAACAGTTTAGGATATATCTTCCCATCATTAACTTCAGTTATTACATAAAAATCGAAGTTTAAGGTATGGATAGACTTTGGTTTTTATGTAATAACCGAAGTCTATTCTTAATTTTTAACTTCAGTTATTGTAAAGTTTAACTTCACATGGATAGATTTCGGTTTCTATTTCAGCGAGAACCGAAGTCTATTAGCTGAAAAAATCGAAGTTAAAGGCTATTATTGTAGTAATAATTGCACCTCATTGTTTGGCATGCATGGTGTGTAATTAATTAAGCTGAATTTATATGCATGGTCCCAAAAGAAAAGAAATTTATCCATCAATTACGTTAGGCCATAATAAATATATATTTTTTAATTATATAAAAATAAAACCTATAGCTGTATATCAATGAATTCATGGACCATAATGTACATGCCCCCCAGAAAAACCAATTCATCATCATATGATTAATTATGTAGACCACAATACATATAAAAAAAAAATTAATTATTTTTTTAAAAAGAAAAACTACTAGAATTTACAAATAAATCTTTTAAAGGGTCTATATATACACGTTTTAAGTGTGTATAAGGATATAAATGTAGGTGTGGGAAAATTAATATCTATGAGAGGGTCCTAATAATTAATACTTAATTAAGTATTGTATTTACAATTATTATTATTAGGTATGTTTTTGCAAAAAAAAAAAGATATTTAATTTGTTAAGATTGACATCTAATTTAGTTTATTTAATGATTCTCTTTGATTTTTTTTAATAATTTTCTATTTTAAAATACAAGCTTTGAATAAATTATAAATTAAAGAAGTGCTTCTATTCTAACAAGGGATGAGTACTATGCTCCCTCGTCCTTCTCTCTCCTTTCTCCACCTAAAATTTTCCTAAATTGTATATGCATTACATTTTATTCAAAAATAATTTATTCTCTATTTTAATTGTTTATTACAAAATTAATTAATACTCATAACACTTCTAGCTATAAATACTCACAACACTTCTAATTTCTTTATCACAATCTTATTTCATACATCGATCTATTAGCTCTCTCTCTCTCTAGTTCTTCCTCTTCATTAATCTTATCATTGTATAAGAATATGGAAGTCTCATCATCCCGAATTGTAGGGAACAAATCACACTACGTTTCTTCTTATCATAATGAAGAGAGTATCACGGTTATGTTTTTCATAGCACTATTATTGATAATAGTGTTATTATTACTACTACATATTAGTGGTAATAAGAAGAAGCAACTCACTGCTACTACTCTTCCTCCGGGTCCCTCCCCATGGCCGATCCTCGGAAACATTCCGGAGATATTGCGGAACAGACTGGCGTACCAGTGGATCCACCGTCTCATGAAGGAGATGAACACAGACATTGCCTGTATCCGCCTCGGCACGGCCACGCATCTCATCACTGTCACCTCTCCGGAGATAGCCAGAGAGTTCTTGAAGAAAAACGACGCAGTGCTCGCTTCCAGACCCGACACGGTGGTCACTTCTCTAATAAGCCGCGGTTACAAGACCACTGCCCTCACTCCCTCCGGAAACCAGTGGAAGAAGATGAGGAGAGTTCTGGTGTCCGAGCTCTTCAACCGCTCTAAGCTCGCTTGGCTTCTCCAGAAGAGAACCGAGGAAGCTGATGATCTGGTTCGCTTCGTTTATAACCAGGCCTTGGCTAGCAGTGGCGGTGGAGATGGAAGAGGAGGAGTGGTGAATGTGAAAGTTGCCGCGAAGCAGTACGCGGCTGGGGTACTGAGGAGAATGATGTTCGGTAGAGGATATTCTGGGAAGCGAAGAGGGGACGGTGGCCCTGGGAAGGAAGAGGAAGAGCACGTGGAGGCTTTGTTTACTGTGCTGTCGCATGCTTATGCCTATTCTGTATCGGACATTCTGCCATGGCTGCGGTGGTTTGACTTGGATGGTCATCAGAGGACTGTTGGTGAAGCCATAAAAGTGATCAACAACCACCAAGACTCGATAATCAGCGAGAGAATTCGAGAGTGGAGAGAGGACGAGCATGCTGAGGCCAAGAACAAGAAGCAACCTTCAGACCTGCTTGATTTTCTCATCTCGGCCAAAGATTCTGACGGGAATCCGCTTTTGTCGGACGATGAAATCCGAGCACAAGTCACGGTGATCTCATATATATATATATATATTCGAAAGACTAGTTTATATATACATATATTTATAGAAATATTGTAAGGATTTGAATAAAGGTACCATATTTAACATGAAAAGACGACACACGCATGCACTTTAACTTGCTACTAATTGATCATGTTACTAAATATACTCTCAAAGAATCAAATGAGGATAATGATTACACTAATGTATATATATATATATATGTTGTCACATGTCAATAACAAGAGTTACTAATACATAATACATAATTTGTATGGAAACGCAGGAATTGCTTTTAGCAGGAATCGACAATTCATACAATGCAGCAGAGTGGGCACTCTCAGAGATGTTGAACCAGCCAGAGATGCTTGAAAAGGCAACTGAAGAAATCGACAGAGTGGTTGGAAATGGCAATGACAAACTCCTCCAAGAGTGTGACATCTCCCAACTCCCTTACATTGTGGCCTGCGCAAGAGAAGCTCTCCGCCTCCACCCGGTGACCGCCTTCAACCTTCCCCATCTCTCCACCGCCGACTGCACCGTGGCTGGCTACTTCATTCCCAAGGGCAGCCACGTCCTCCTCAGCCGCCACGGCCTCGGCCGCAATCCGGCTGTGTGGGATCAGCCGCTGCGCTTCAATCCGCAGCGCCATCTTCCGGAGAACAAGTGTGACTTGGGGGAATCGGAGCTGCGGTTCATCAGCTTCTCGACAGGAAGGAGAGGGTGCATCGGAATGGTGATGGGGACGAACATGACTATTATGCTTTTGGGAAGACTGTTGCAGTGTTTCACCTGGACGATTCCACAAGGAGTGGAGAAGATCGATCTGAGGAGTGGAGAGGGCAGCTCTCTCTTTAAGGCTACGCCATTGTATGCCCATGCAAAGCCTCGCTTCAATCCATCTCTTTATACCTCATTATCACATGACTGAATCATCATCATTATTAGCTAGCTGGGGAGTTCATCATCACCAATAATATGACCAAACTCCTTTGGTCATAGTTAAGTACTGTTTGGTTGTCGGTGAAAAAAAACTCTAAAAACATAGTTATATAGGCGTCGACCATTAAGCAACAAGAGTTTGGATACATTTTCCACCTTATAAGTTTATAGGGTCACTGGAATGGAATCAATTTTTATTTTATTTCTTTATTTTTTTTTTTTTTTTTAAGAAATATAATTTATTACTATTCAGATTATACAAAAAATGCACCAAAAAATTAGACTATAAAAGTTAAAAAATAAAACAATACGAAAGCTCACAAATTTTGGTCGCGTTACACTCCCCGAAGTCGCGAGATTTCATCCTGAAAATCATATAAAATTTATAAGTTACCAAGATACATTTTATATAATTATGTATATATATTATCTTTAGCTATATCTTAGAAACATTCATTGAAAGAGAAAGTGCCTTTTCTTGAAATGTCAATTACATATATGCATTATCAAATTAAATGAGAATAAGAAACTTCTAAAAACAATTAAAAAAGAACAAAAGTAGTCTAAGTTGGCACAGAGGAACAAACAGATTTGTAAGATTGAATGTATAGTATTGATTGACAAAGTTTTTCCATGCTTCTATTCTTCTTCAGAAAATATTGTACCATAAGGGGAGCTCCGTCATCAGCAACTGGTACAAATCAAGTCTACAAATAGGCATAAGCCTACAAATATGCACAAAAAAGCCTACAAACAGTCACAAGTCAAGCCTACAAATAGGCACAAACCAACCTACAAACAGGCACAAAATAACCTACATACAGGCACAACCAACCTACAAATAGGCAAAAAAATACAAAAATATTTCATTCATTTGTTTGGTTACATTTTAGAGTATTGAGACGCTTTCACCATTTTGTTGTGGAATGGCTATTCTATTTGAAAATTGAAGGAAATACCATTCCAATGGAATATTGAAAAAATTTAATAATTTTTTTATTCATATTAACTTTTATTACATTCCATTCCTATTCAATTTCTCATTTTCATTCCCTCCAACCAAAGGACACCTAAAGTTATGTTTGATGGGACTAATGGAACTTTTTTTTTACATTCCTTTATTTAGTTGTTTTATAAAGTATTGGAATGTCATTCTAATGGAATGACTTTTTTATTATTTTGGTAGAATGACTATTCATCCAAAAGCTAGAGGAAAAACTATTTCAATACACCGATAAAAAAATATATTAATTTATATTCTATTTTCATTCCTATTTTTGTTACCATTCTCATTCGTATTCCATTGTTTTCATTAGTCCCAATCCAAACGCCACCTAAGATGCAACAAGATCCTATTCTATGAAACCTCATATGATAGTTATTTTTTAGAAAGTCCTTATGTGATAGTTAAAGAGTTATGTGACAGAGAATGATGGAGTATAGCTCATAGCTATGAATCTGACTCTAAGACTGGTTCTGTGGTTTGCTTAAATATACTCCAACTTCATCATGATTTTTTTATTAGAATGGAATGGTTGAGGAGTATGGGCGTTTGATAATTTCATTTGTTAAGATCCATATATCCATTTTTTGCTTGTTAGGGCTATGGATGTGTGGGCCTTTTGCATATAAAATATTTTGGGGATTTTTCAAAAATATGGCTTTTTAGCCATCAATGTGCAAAAATATGAAGGTTAAACTTTCTTTAATTTGTATGGGAAAATTTAATTAACAAAAACTTAGTTTATGGAAAAACTAATCCCATATTGGAAATCAAAATTAATCAAAACAGATGAGCAAAAAGAGGGGTACTATGGTAATTAACATAGCTGTTAACCGAGATTTTCGGCAACTCTATTAATGAACAATATTTACTGAAGATAATAACGGAAATAGAAGATTGACACAGGGTTTTTACGTGGTTGGGGCGTTAATTAGCCTTAGTCCACGAGTCTATGTTATTAGAGCTTGAAGAAGCTTTTACAATGGAGTTTTCTCTCTATTTTGACAGAGTTTCCGTCTTTTTCGTGAGATCCATCCCCCTTTTTTACAGTGCTCTATGGCTTGTATTTATAAGCTGATGGGAATACTGGATCTGGGCTGGACCAGACCCAGGCCCATCGGAGAAATGGATACGAGCGCCCTTCTGTAATGGAGGCCCAATACAAAAAGATATAAAATACACGAAATTCAAACCAGCTAAGGCCCAATAGGTTGACCTTAGTACTACGCCTCGCCCGACAAGACGGCGCTTTGGCTCTGACCACTTCGAGTCACGAGGCTGATTCAGGAGACAAGACCAGTCAGAGTACTTGGCTGCGCAGTCCAGACACATCAGTGTGCGATCCCGAGGTGACCCTTTCTGCAGGCGACAAGTGGGGACAACTCCCACGAGGAGTGAGGCGACTTCAGGGTCCTGGACGCTTGGCCCCTTCAACTGGGGATCAGGTGATCCAGGTCCGTTTACCGTTGGCCCGCTCCATTTACCATAAGCCCGGACCATATCAGGGTCCGGGACCAGGACGTGCAGGCCGCGATGGTCCGGGTGCTCGGGGCATCGTCCGGACCATCCTCGTCGAGGACGACCCCGGAGGCACATCCCAGACACTCCCCACGGGCCCAGTCTCGAGTCCCCGGTCCATGCCTGTCCCCTAGGGCACTCTCCGTACCGAGAGACCTTGGGCCGGGCCCACGGGCCGAGCTGGCCCTCTGACAACGGGCCAAGACGAAGGCCCAGAGCCCTTCCAGAAAATGGGGATAACATTTACCCCCCAAACCTTCGCCCGGGCTTGCCGGGAGGAGGGTTGCACCATCACCACGACACTCGCCAGGTTGCCTTCCCAGTTCTTGCCCGAGTTCGGGGGTCCGGCTAGAAGAACGTGGCATTGGTTGGATAATCAGCCCGGATCGTTCAACACGATCTGGGGTCGTTTACCTTCGGCCCGCTCTATGAAAACGATACACGTGTCGCCATGTGATTGTTGCACGGGCCTCGAAGGGTCGCCTAGACCTCCCAAGGGTCGCTAGGCCTAGACCAGGGTGTCAGTGCACGTCATGAGGCGTCCCATCCGCACGGGGGGGGGGGGGGGGGGGGGGCATCATTAATGTCCCTGGAACGAGGTGGACCGTAGGATGGGGCGTCCTTTGGCATCCGCCAATCCTGGGCCGTTGGATCTGAGGCGGTGAGGATCCAGACTAAAAGGACTCATAAATGCCCCCTGCGCGATTCCTGACCGTCTGATGAAGAGGCACCTGACCGTTGGATCGTGGGCCAGAATTTGGGGCTCGTATAAATACCCCAAGAAAACTACATTCGGCACTTTTCCCCCTCCGAAACAGTTTAAGAAAACGTGAACACTACTCGAGCTTTGCATGTCCGACGTTGCCGACGACATACACAGCCACTTTCCACTACAAGAAATCTGATCTTTACCTACCAATATATATTGGTAGGGAAAGTAATGTTTTGCCTACCAATATTTATTGGTAGATAATATTAGTAGGTAAATGCTAGTCCATTATATTATATTTCGGAACATAGCTTTACCTACCAATAATATCAGTAGGTAATGATTTTTACCTACGTATATTATGGAGGGAAATTTTTTAACCATTCCCGCTCAATTTTCTCCTCGTTTTTTATTTTCATTATATTATTTATTATTATAAATGCTTATTTGGAAGTTTATGTGGACTAAATAATATGATTTTTCCTACATATTTTGTACCTACCAATATTTATTGGTAGGTAAATGAATACTTTACCTACCAATATTTTGGGATTAGTAATATTTAAAGGTGATGGTGTTGACAATTATTATTGAATTATTTATGCTAGCTACCAATAAATTTGTAGGTAAATAGTTTTGTCTACAAAAAAATTGGAGGGAATACAATTAAAATTTGGAGCCAAATTTTCCCAGGCAATTGTATATTCTTTACATTAATTTTTTAATTTTTTTCAATTAAATAATAGTGATATGTTTGTCTACATCATCAAAATATATCATACGTGGACTATATATGTCATGTCATTGTCTGACATGACAATATTATTATAATTTTCTATTAATATTTTTACAATTTATATGATGATGTGTTATTATCGTATCAAATAAAAATTAATTTTTTTAAAACAAAAACTTAATACTGAAAACCTAAATCTATTACTTAAAAATTAAAATTAAAGACAATTTCTATCCTAACAATTAACCTAATATTTTATTCACACCATTATTCGCCTCCACTCTCACCTTCTCTGCATCAATACTTTCCTCATCTTTATCAGCACGTTAATCTCAGCCGGATTCTGAAACTTAAGATCAATATCCTGTTTGGCTTCATCATTTAAGGAGCCTCACGCCTTGAATTATTTTCTGTCAGATTAGTTTTCAATCATTATTGTGTTGTTTAGCCTAGTGCGATATACATACATATAAGAGTCAAACCAGAATTGGGCTCTCTGCTATTGTATTGTTTAAAGTACATTATTAAATATATGTATATATATGATACAAGTGCTTACTTTTGAGTTAGATGCACTTGTGTTTGATGCCTTTATTCTGTTGAAGGCACGTGTTTGTGTTTCTATGTTTGTAGCTCATAATGATCATGGCACACCATGACAAAAGTTTAATCATTGACTGTATATATGTGTATCATATTTATATACTATTATTATTTTCTTGTGCTTAGAAAAAATTATACAAAATATAATTTGGAAGTAAACAATATTTGATTATTTACATGGTTCTTAATTTGACTTTTTCATCATGTCACATCATCACGTTCTTCTCCTTTTAGTCATATATGTAGCAAAGACACCAATAGACATTTAATCCATGCCAATTTCATATTTTTGTTTATTTCATTGACTACAAATATATAAATATGATTCTAATAAGGCTAAAATGCTTTTTGTTATTGCCCTAATATCAGTTTTGCTTTCTCGCCAACCTCTCTTTAGTGTTTAGTAGATTATGTTATAAAAATTCTGAAATTGCTTTTTTTTTTGGAGAATGAAGAGATAATATTAAATAATGTGTTCAATTATACAAATTTTCTTAATATTTTTGATGAATTTGTGGGAACAATATGTTTGAATTTGTTATATCGCGTCTGTATTAGGCATTCTTTGATTGGAGCGTTTGTTGGCGGATTTGAGTGGCTGCTGAGGGATTGCAGTGGCTGGTGGCGAATCAAGCAGCTAGGCATATTGTTTGTTGAGGTATTTCAATGATTTTTCCTAATGGAAATCCCCAAATTTGAAGTATTAGTAATAAAATATCTTATTTGAGGCAATTATGCTAATATGAGTATAGCTGTATGTTTGGCCAATAAGCTTTTGGTTTGTTAGTTGGTATTTTGAGTTTAAGTTTGATGGATTTAAGTGTGTTTGAATATGGTTTATAATTTGTATTATAAATCTAAATTTTACTTTGTTAGTTTGTATTTTTGGATGGATTTTAGTTCTTTTGAATCTTAGTTTTAATTTGTACATAAATATGATTGGAGTCTTAGTTATAATTTGTTAGTTGGTATTTTGATTTTATGTTTGAGAGATTGAAGTGTGTTGTACTTGTATTTAGTATTATGAATTTGATTTTTATTTTATTAGTGTTTTTTGTGAGATTTAAGTATGGTATTTGAGCATTTTTGAATGCATTTTTCTGCATCAATTATGCAATCACATATATTATTATAATATATGGTTGAAATCACCATAGTCCTTTAATATATTTTCTTTTGTAGAATAAATGAGATGAGATGCAGGTGATAATTATTATTACATCTCAATGAATTATTTATCTTTTCTAGGAAAGAGCATTAAAGAACACTAACAATCGATCTAAGAGGAGGTGGGAGTCAAGAAATGGATCTTTCTCTACACCACGACATCACATTCGACGTGAAATGGAGTTAACTTCCTCCATAGGTCAAATTGAGACAAAAGAGAAAATATTTAATATTTACCATCCTTTCTTATTCATTTTCTTGCTCTTGTTCTCCTCTGTTTTCTTTCTAGAATTTGGGTTCATCATCAGCTCTACCAACTACATCAAGGGACACCATTTTGTTGGTTCATGGATCGTCATTGGATAAATATACCAAATAAAATTTCAGCAGAATATGATGATGATGTAGATTCTTAATTCATAGTTAGTCATCTTGTCATTGATCAGTTAGTGCCTCGTGAAATTTGTCTACAAATGTTCTTCCCTAACTAGCCAACTAGCCAAGCACCTTGTACACAAACAGAAATACAAGTGCAGAAACTAAGGTTTGCAAAAATTGAGATGAAACAAGATATATAGACATATAGACATCCATATCAATATATAGACACATCCAGATTCTTAATTCATAGTTAGTTTCTTAATTTTTGTAAATATTTATTTACTAATCATTTTCTTTGTTTTATTTCACAGAATTTTAGTCATGGCACCTGGTCGTCGCACCACTCAATCTACTGCTCAAAGTCAACAAGCTGAACCAATCATTGATCCTCCTGCTCAACCTTCACAAGTTGTTCGCACTACTCGGTCAAGTATAGAGAATCAACAAGTTGAACTAGTCATTGATCCTCCTGCTCCACCTACACAAGCTATTCGCACTACTCGGTCGAGTTTAGAGAATCAACAAGTTTGTCGCACCACTCGATCTACGGTACTAAGTCAACGACCTAGAACCACCGCACAATCTAATGTAGAGAGAGAACACCCTCAAGGCTCCACACACCCTACTGTACAGGGTGAACAAGTCAATGTGACGACCCATTTTGATACCGAAGATGATAATCAATCTTCCCAAGTTCCATCTGGTAAATTTAATGTCTTTCATGTTCATTTCTTTAAATTTCTATTTATTTTAATTAAGATTATATTGTATTGTAGGACAAACATCTTCCTCTAAGCCACGTGGAGTTACTCGCGGCTTGACAACTACAACTATAGCTAAGGCATCATCAACTGGAAAGTTGTCAGTGACTTTTAATGCGAAGTGTCGTCAACCAATTTGTACTAATGTTGAGAAATTTTATAATGAGATTGGATTCATTATTCGAAATCATGGTACATTTCATTATAAAGAGTGGAGAATGGTACCAGAAGATGTGAGAGCTCCATTACGACACTATCTTTTGGTAAGTTATTTCACAATATTACATTTATATTTGTAATATTTATAATTAATATTGTTTTATGTTATAGGAACATTTTGACATCAACTTGAATGATGAGACAACTAAAAAATGCATTGATGAGCAAATGAGAAAAGCTTGGAAGGGTCATAAGTACAAGCTGCACTTATATTTCAAAGAAATTGGAGGAGAAAATGATCTTGAGATGGCCAAGAGCAAACGTCATCCAGACTTAAAAGAAGAACATCAAGAAGATTGGATGATTTTGTGTGATCGTTGGTGTTCTCCTAAATTTAAGGTAACATTTTTTATCATAATATTGCTATTATGATAGGAACAAGAGGCCCGACATACTATTTACATATTACTATTGTTCTTAACATCTAGCTTTCTGCCATTTTTTCTGTTTTATTGAATTTATATTGTTGTATGTTTCCATGATTGTCCACAAATGTCGAAATACTGCTTAATTTTGAAATATTGTATTGGCTATAGATGACCTCTTTGTTGAAATTTCTATCTTTCTTTTACTGTGATACCCAATCAGTTGTTGTGTTTATTTTATTTTGGTTGTGGTAATGAAGTTTTTTTTTACTATGTAGTTGATGTAGTTAAGGTGTTTGGTTAAATGTTTGAATGAAAAAATGAAAGCTAATGTTATTGTTTTGGCATCATCTACTCTTTCTAGTATTTGGCCCTACATAAACAACATCTACTCTTTCTAGTATTTTGTTTTGTATTTGATTTACAGATTTTAGTGTTAAACTGTTCAATAAAGTTTGTAATAAATAGACATTGTGTTGTTCAAAAGAAAAGGTTGTGTAAAAAAATTTCTAATAAATTTTATTTGGATTTATTTCTTCAGGAAAGAGCATTAAAGAATACTACCAATCGATCAAAGAGGAAATGGGAGTCGAAAAATGGTTCAGTCTCCACACCACGACATCACATTCGACGTGGAATGGTGTTAACTTCTCCTACCAGTCAAATTGAGACATGGCGTCTAAAGCATTATGATGCTGAGAAAGGATGGACTGGAATAGAGCTCGAGCCATTATATGTAAGTAATTTAAATTTTTATTTATTATATTTCTTACTAATAATTAATTAAATATATTATTAGGATAAAATGATGGAGTTAAGGGGTCAACATCCTCCAGAAGAACTGTCTGATAAAGAGATTATGGAGCGTGTACTTGGACGTGATTCGGTATACTTGCGAGGGTGGGGGCGGTCTCCTAGTGTCACAACTTCTACTTCACATCATGAAAATATTGTGGGTAATCAACCAACTTATGAAGAGTTAGTTGAACGACTTAATGATACAACTTCCCGCCTTAATGCTACTAACGAACAACTTAGTGTGGTTGTGGATATACTTCGTCATAACAATTTGATGGCACCGCCTCCACCACCTCCAACAGACCAAGCTTCAGATGCAAATTTAAGAGAGTCGCCATCTTTTTCAGTTCGGGAGTCACAAGATGATTCTTAGTTTATTTACATTAATTTACTAAGGAATGAACTTTATGAAGTTTTTTTTTTATTTTGGTAGGGGAAACCTTAAAATGATAACTTTATGACTTATTTTAGTATTGAACATTATAAAGAATTTTAGCATTAAACATTTTATTATTGTATGGTTTTTTTCTAGTTTATTTCTAATATAGAACATTTATAAATAACTGTTATTATCTTTTACCTACACATAACCATTAAATTTGAACAAAATATAAATTGTGTAACAGACCAATAAAATAATGCTATGTGGGCTAATAAAATGACACCACGTAGGATGCCACCTATGATGTCACGTAGGATGCCACATATGATGCCACGTCATCAGACACGTAAAACTACAAAAAACATGTCAGCATACACGTAGGATGCCATGTCATCAAACACGTCATCTGATGACTCATCAATTGATTTATAACTTAGTGGGGTCCACTGATTCTTTTACCTACAAGTGTTAATAAGTGTAGGTAAAGACTCTTTCCCCACTAACTTTTATCTACCAATTTCTACCAATTCAATATTGGTAGGTAAGCCATATTACCCACCATTAGACTAGTTTTACCTACACTTACAATTGGTAGGTAAAGACCCCATTTTCTTGTAGTGTGCTAATTCTGCGCCGCCGCCTGTTTCCCAGTACCCTAACTCCTGTTCTTCTACCTGAGGATGCTTCTCGAGGTTGTCCCGTCGACGAGCTATGACACCGGCTACGCCACTTCAAGAACGAGGTTCTGCCATCCTTACAGTCGGACAACCATCATCTTCAACGGTCGACACCACGCAGTAAGTCTTTTCTTAACTCTTTTACCAACTTTGTGAACTTAGGTTCTCTAGATGCGTGCGTCTAGGCTATGTGCTTTAGAATTTGCTAGGAAGGCTGCCTGGTTTGGGTTGCTCCGTACTCGGATGCTTCCCGGACAAGGGGTGGGCCCTAGTAGCCTCCTCTCCCGATCAGGGTCCCGGGGCTTTTCGGGGTCCCGGACCTGATCCGATGGGACTCCAAGCAGTCCTTAGGAGACTCCCTGTACCTTGACCGACTTTCTTGGGTTTAGGTACTGACTGCTTGGTCTTTCTTTCTTTGTTCCCAGATCATCAGTTATGGCAACGGGCGTTACACTCCATTCCGAAGAAGAGGTCAATAGGGCCCCCATCGTCGCCCCTGGGTCCCGGACGCCCGAAGGCAATAGGTGAGAGATGGACGTAACCGCTAATTTGTTCCGGAACTAACGGATGATGCTGCTCCTGGAGAAGCAACTGGTCATCGAATCCACTCCGGGCCTCTTTCACAATCGCATGGCCAGGCTCGAGGAACGGGCGCATACGTCCGTGGAAGGATTCGGGGCCTGGAGCGCTGGCCATATCAGCGCGGGGGCTACGCTCCCGCTTCATGACTACTTCGTGCGGTTCCTGACGTATGTGGGGATCGCACCGTTCCAGTTGCTGCCGCAAGCGTACCGCCTGCTTGCGGGATGGAAGGTGTTCTATGTCGCAAAGGAGATTGCGGTGCCCACCCCTACAGAAGTCTTGTACTTCTACAAGCTGGTGCCCCAGGTCAGCGTCAAAGACAAAACCCTGGACGGCTTTTACAGGCTGCAGCCGCGGAGCGGCTATCCTGCTCCTGGAGGCACCCCCCGGATGTCAGGCATTACTGGTACAAGAACCCCACACTGCTGCTGGACTTCCAGCGAGTGGGTAAGTATTCCTCCGGACTTTTCTCCTTTATTCATCTTTTCCACTCGTCTCTTATCATGTCTTCCGGGTCGCAGGGCCCTTCGTTCAGACCCCCCTTACCGAGTTCCTCCTGGAAAGGAGGAGGTTTTATGCTAAGTTGACCGTGGAGGAGCTGGACGTAGGGGGCTACGTCAGGGACGACAACCTCTGGCTAGTTGGGTTACTCGCGGCCACCCAGACCATCGTTGTCCCAAGCCTTCGGGGCATCCCATGCGAGAAGAACGCCGACGTTCGAGAGCAGTTGGCCCTCGACCACATTGCCACGGTGGTGAAGGCGGCGCGAGCCGACGCGACCAAGCGTAAGAAGAACCAGCTCCCGGCAGAAGCAGTTACCTCGGAAGACCTGGAGGAGCTTTTCGAAGATGCCCTACCAAACGTCGGGACTCCCGGGGCTAGCGTATCGAGGCGAGGTAACTCCCCCTTAATCTTAACTTATGCTCCCCAAGTCGGGGACTTAGCTAGGGATAGGCTAGTACCGCCGGGCCCCGCGTTTGGGGCCGATGGGGAGATGAGGCCTTCATCTCCCGTCCCTGTAGGATCAGAGATCCTAATGTTCTTATCCGGGTTCCTCCAGTACGAGGGGTTTCTGAACCCGGACGACGTAGGAGATCAGATCCATTCGTTTGCTTTAAAGGAATTGAGTCTCGCCCGGGGCCTAGATGAGGGTTCGTCCCGGGCCGTTTTTTACTGCTTTATGTTTTTTCATCTGTTCGGCTAACCGTCCTAACTCCTTTTTCTGTACCTTGGCAGAGGATTCCAACATGTCTAACCCGGCCAGCGAAATGAGGAGACTCATCAAGGACCGGGCGGCCAAGAAGGCGGCCCGAAAAACAAACGAAGTGGCGGGCACAGAGCCCATCCCCACCAGTGAAGCACCCGGGACTGGGCCTTGTCAAGGCGAAGCTCTGGCCGTGGTTCCATTCCAGGGTGTGGAGCCTGCTGCAGACGTCGCTTCTGACCAGCCCCCCGTGATCGATTTGGAGGCGGGCGAAGCCGTCAGCCGGAGCTCCAGGAAAAGGGGCCCGGAAGTCCACGCTGGGGAAGGCAACCTAGGGAAGAGGCCCCGGACGACGCGGGCGGGCTCAACTAAGGAGTTGCACGGGGAGAGCCGGCTAACCGCATAGGAAATCCCCGCACCGCCAGTTCTTCCCCTCCGTCCAACTCTTCTCGAGGAGGGGGAGTCCGCCTTGCGGGACGAGCAGTCCCGGCTAGTCAGCCGGTGCTGGAGGGACGATGCTTATAAGGCCCTGACGATTCGTCGTCAGGTCGAGTTCTCAGATCGTCCTGCCGAGTTCAGCATTCCCCAGCCGATCGTGGACCGGCTAGTCGCCGAAGAGGGCTTCAGCCCAAAGCTCGGTCAGGACATTGCCCCCATGGCGGCTGACCTGCTGGATCAGGTTGGGAGCACTATGTCCAACCTTCAGCTGAAGAGGTACGCCACGATAGCCAACCCGGACGTGCTGTTCATCTCCCAGGCTCTCCGCCACCAGGCCACCGCGGTAATTTTCACTTCTCTTATACTCTTTCCAGCATTTGTTGATGGCGGTTTTATTTTCTAACTTTTCTTTGCTACAGGTTGATCTGTTGTCCCAGAGGAGTGCTGATCTGGTGGCCGAGCTGGCCATAAAGATGGAGACGGCCAAGCTGGAGCTGGAGCTGGAGGCGGCCGTGAACCAGAGGGAGACTGTCAAGGAGACCCTTGGCCGGGAGATGGCCCATCTCCAGGAAGAAGTGGTCTGCGTGAAGGCGGAGCGCGAGGAGCTCGGTCGCGCCAAGGCCGGGTTGGAAGAGGAGTTGTCCCAGAAGACAAAGGATGCCGATGAACGGGCGACGCTCTTGGAGACGGTCGCGGCGCAATTCGCCCTGGACAAGGAAGAGATCCTGGCCTTGAAAGCCCGAGTCTGCGAATTGGGCGACTCTCTCCTTCAGGAGAAGGCGGCGCATGAGACGACCCGCAAGGAAAAGGAGGAGGCTGAGGGTCTACTGGATGTCACCTTTGATGAGGCCATCTACATGGCCTGGTGCAAGGATAAGAATATGAACCTTCTCGTCTTTCCTGATCCTGAATCAAAGCGGGCCGAGTACGAGGACAAGGAGAGGGAGGACGCGGACCTCCGGGCGGATGTGCTTTAGGCCCGAACACCGGCCTTGTATTTTTGTTATTGTTTTTGGCTTGTAATCATATTTAATCACACTGCTACTTTCTTTGGTTTTTACGAAAGCTCCATTTTATTGTTCAATATAAATTTCGTCTAATTGCCGCAACCAACTGAATGCAGGGGGCCTAGTTCCGGTTCCAACGGCCGGGACCAGTCCCAACGACTTAATTTTCCAAGTCTTCAGCCTTGGCACTCAGTCCAGGGCCCTCCAGACTCGGTTTTAGGCCCCGACTTTGCCCTGGGGTTAACCGGATGCTTTCGTATTCCGGAATTCAATTTTCCCGGATTGGACGTCGTTCGCCCGAAGTTGACCTGCCTCGGGCAGGTTCTTTCTTTATTATACCCCCGGACATTGCTCGTCCGGGGCGGGACAGGCCTTGTGCTCGGTCCTCTTTATTATACCCCCGGACATCGCCCGTCCGGGGTAGGACTGGCCTTGGGCTCGGTCCTCTTTATTATACCCCCGGACATCGCCCGTCCGGGGTGGGACGGGCCTTGGGCTCGGTCCTCTTTATTATACCCCCGGACATCGCCCGTCCGGGGTGGGACCGGCCTTGGGCTCTGTCCTCTTTATTATACCCCAGGACATCGCCCGTCCGGGGTGGGACCGGCCTTAGGCTCGGTCCTCTTTATTATACCCCCGGACATCGCTCGTCCGGGGTGGGACCGACCTTGGGCTCGGTCCTCTTTATTATACCCCCAGACATCTCTCGTCCGAGGTGGGACCGGCCTTGGGCTCGGTCCTCTTTATTATACCCCCGGACATCGCCCGTCCGGGGTGGGATCGGCCTTGGGCTCGGTCCTCTTTATTATACCCCCGGACATCGCTCGTCCGGGGTGGGACCGGCCTGGGGCTCTGTCCTCTTTATTATACCCCCGGACATCGCCCGTCCAGGGTGGGACCGGCCTTGGGCTCGGTCCTCTTTATTATACCCCCAGACATCACTCGTCCGGGGTGGGACCGGCCTTGGGCTCGGTCCTCTTTATTATACCCCTAGACATCGCCCGTCCGGGGTGGGACCGGCCTGGGGCTCGGTCCTCTTTATTATACCCCCGGACATCGCTCGTCCGGGGTGGGACCGGCCTTGGGCTCGGTCCTCTTTATTATACCCCCGGACATCGCTCGTCCGGGGTGGGACCGGCCTTGGGCTCGGTCCTCTTTATTATACCCCCGGACATCGCTCGTCCGGGGTGGGACCGGCCTTGGGCTCGGGCATCTCCCGGACAGCATTCCGAGCCGGGACTAGCCTAAGCTCGCGCCCCGCCAGGTATTTTGCTTATACCTATGATGATACCCCCCGCAAGTGAGCGGAGATGGGTCTGGGGTCACTTGAGATAGATTAGCATGGTTGTGATAATAGCCCTTTATGACGTTTTGCACACGTCATTTCCATTGTCCGAAAGAAATTCGCCCTGAGGCGTACATTGCATACTTCGAAAATATTAAACTGGGAAAAGTTATAGGACTACTGATAGTATTTACGGAGATGCTCCGCGTTCCAAGCTCGCGGGACTTTCGAACCATCGAGCTGCTTCAAGCGGTACGTTCCGGGGCAAACCTCGTGCTGGATCTCATATGGACCTTCCCAATTAGGGCCCAGAACCCCTACTCCCGGATCTTGAGTGGCAGGGAAGACTCTCCGCAGGACTAGGTCGCCGGTTTCAAACTTACGGCTCTTGACTCTGGAGTTGAAATGTCGCGCGATCTTGCCCTGGTACATCTTCAACTGCACTTTCGACTCTTCCTGGATCTCTTCGACGAGATCTAGCGATTCCTGGCGTAAGGCGTGGTTCTGGGTGGGATCATAAGTGTCGCGTCGATGGGACGGGATGGTCGTTTCAATTGGGATGACGGCTTCGCATCCGTAAACCATCGAGTAGGGGGTGTGCCCGGTTGACGTCCTCTCGGTCGTCCGGGTAGGCCCACAATACGCGGGGGAGTTCCTCGGACCATTTTCTCTTACAGGCCTGGAGCTTTTTCTTCAGTGTCCCTTTTAGGATTTTGTTCACGACTTCTGCCTGCCCGTTCGCCTGAGGTCTGGCAACCGCAGAGAAACTCTTCACTATACCGTGTCTTTTGCAAAAATTCGTGAAGTGGAGGCTGTCGAACTGCTTCCCGTTGTCAGACATGATTTTGTAGGGGAGGCCATACCGACACACTATGCTGTTGATGACGAAATCCAAGGCCTTCTTGGAAGTGATTGTGTTCATGGGCTCTGCCTCAACCCATTTCGTGTAATAGTCCACCGCCACAATGGCATACTTAACCCCTCCTTTCCCGGTCGGGAGGGATCCAACAAGATCGATCCCCCACACTGCGAAGGGCCAGGGACTATTCATCAAGGTTATCTCTGTTGGGGGGGCCCGAGGGATCTTCGCGTACCTCTGGAACTGTTCGCACTTGCGTACATAGCCTATGCAGTCTGTCTTCATGGTGGGCCAGAAGTATCCCTGGCGCAGGATCTTTTTGGACAGACTGGGTCCGGCCGTGTGATCTCCGCAAAAACCCTCATGCCCTTCATGCATGATGGCACTCAGCTCTGTTCCGGACACGCACCTGAGGTATGGCATAGACAGCCCTCGGCGGTAGAGTTTTCCGTCCATCATGACGTACCGGTGTGCCTGGTACAAGAGTTTCCTGGCTGCGGCCCGGTCATTTGGAACTTCCCCGGTGGACAGGTATCTGATCAGCAGTCCCATCCAGGACGCGGAGTGCTCGACGGCGTGGACGGCGGAGGCCCTGATGCTAGGGACGGGGAGATGGTTGACGGGAACCAATCCGGCCAGTTCGGCCTCTGCGTCGGTCGCCAGCTTCGCTAATGTATCCGCGAAGACATTTTGCTCCCGGGGGATCTGGCGGATGGAATGCGCTCCGAACGTCTGGAGCATCTCCCTTGTTTGAGTCACGTATGGCGCCATTTTCCCCCCTTGGTCTGATACTCCCCCGAGATTTTTCTGACTACTAGCTGAGAATCGCTGTAAATTTCGAGGTTCGCTGCCTCTACCTCCCGGGCCAGGCGCAGGCCAGCTAGGACAGCTTCATGCTCTGCCTCGTTATTCGATGCTTTGAACTGGAAACGGAGGGAATTTTGTAGCTGGTGCCCCTGAGGCGACACCAAGATGATCCCGGCGCCGACCCCATTCTCGTTCGAGGCTCCATCCACGAAGATTCTCCAAACGGGCGTCGCGGGGGCTTCGAAGCTATTCCCTTCTGGGGGAATCCCGGAACATTCGACGATGAAATCGGCCAGGGCCTGTCCCTTGATGGACACCCGGGGCACGTAAGTTATATCAAACTGGCTCAGCTCCATTGCCCACTTCAGGAGTCTCCCCGACGACTCAGGTTTCTGCAACACCTGTCGCAAGGGATGGTTGGTTAAGACAT
Source organism: Humulus lupulus (assembly GCF_963169125.1). Taxonomy (NCBI): domain Eukaryota; kingdom Viridiplantae; phylum Streptophyta; class Magnoliopsida; order Rosales; family Cannabaceae; genus Humulus; species Humulus lupulus. The sequence continues at coordinate 1,991,246 of NC_084794.1, read as the reverse complement.
TTATGGCGTGAGCCTGGAAGTAAGGTCGAAGCTTCCGGGATGCCATCAACAGGAAGAAAGTCAGCTTTTCGATCAACGGGTACCGAGACTCGGCGTCTAGTAACCGCTTGCTTACGTAGTATACCGGGAGTTGTGTCCTTTCCTCTTCTCGCACCAACGCGGCGCTGATAGCGTGCTCGGTCACGGCCAGGTATAGATACAAAGGCTCTCCTTCGACTGGCTTCACCAGGATGGGGTCTTTGGCTAGGTGTTCTTTCAGCTTCTGGAAGGCCTCTTCGCATTCGGGCGACCATTCGAACCGCTGGCTTCCCCGAAGGACGTTGAAAAAAGGGACGCACTTGTCCGTGGCCTTAGAAACGAAACGGCTCAGGGCGGCCACTCGCCCCGTCAGGCTTTGAACGTCCTTGTGCTTTCGGGGAGAGGCCATGTCAATCAGTGCCTTGATTTTCTCTGGGTTGGCTTCAATTCCTCGGAAGCTCACTATGAAGCCCAGGAACTTCCCGGAAGCCACGCCGAAGGTGCACTTCTTAGGGTTCAGCTTCATCCCGTACTTCCGGATAACTGCGAAAGCCTCCGCCAAATCGTCCAAATGGTCCCGGGACGTCTTGGACTTGACCAGCATATCATCGATGTACACTTCCATGTTTCGCCCTAGCTGGGCGTGAAACATTCGATTGACGAGCCTTTGGTACGTTGCTCTGGGATTTTTGAGTCCGAAAGGCATGACTATGTAGCAATAGATACCCTTGTCAGTTTGGAAACTGGTATGTTCCTGATCCGCCACGTGCATGGAGATCTGGTTGTAGCCGGAGTAAGCGTCCATGAAACTCAAGATCTCGTAACCAGACGTAGCATCCACCATTTGGCCGATTCGGGGGAGCGGGAAACAGTCCTTCGGACACGCTTTATTGAGATCTGTGAAGTTAATGCAAGTCCTCCAAGTCCCGTTCGGTTTCGGCACCAAAACGGGATTGGCTAACCACACGGGGTACACAGCTTCGCATATGAAGTTGATGGAAGAAAACTTCTCTACCTCCAGCTTGAGGGCCTCGGCCCTCTCCGTCCCCAAAGGTCTGCGCTTCTGGCGGACCGAGGTCGCGTTTGGGTCAATACTTAACGCGTGGCAGATGATATTGCGGTCGATCCCGGTCATATCTGTAACGCCCCAACTCCAGGAACCGCTACAGTGCACATTGCAAACAATGTTAAACCCACTAACCGAGTCATTTGACCATAAATGTGTATCTAAGTGTGATTAGCGGTTTAGGGATTAAAAACTTTGGTTAAGATGTAACGTTTCACTAGAACGTTTACTGTATATATTGGGATCCCAAAAATATAATTTTAGAGTCTATTACAAAAGAATATTTACAACAGGCCGTTCTAAGCGGCAAAACAGGGTTCAGCCCTAGTTCCACTTTCAAACCTCGCCCATGTATTGGTCGAGCAGATGCATATGTACACGTCATCACCTAAGCTCTCAAACTCAAGGATGGTCCAGCTTCCTTTTGCCTTTACCTGCACCACAAAGCACCCGTGAGCTGAAGCCCAGCAAGAAAACTCATATGCTCATAAACAGTCATATCATGATATCAAATCATATCTGGCATGCCTAGCATACAAAGCTCTATTCAGCATGCAAATGAATTCAAACAGATGCTGGGGTATCCAGGATAAGAAATCATGGCCTTCTGATTGGAGGACTATCAAGTCAATCCTAATCAGATGAGTGTCGCAACACTTGAGGTTCCGATAAACCATGCTGAGTGACCGTCAAGCGAGTCACTAATTCAAGTGGAAGGGTGGCTGTTGGGTAAGTCTCTAACCTTCAACAGGTTCTGGTAAACCATGCTGAGTGACCAACAAGCAAGTCACTGGGGCCTCAGTGCCCAAGCCATGCATATGATGATCAAAATGATCATGCAGATCCCATAGCTCTGATCAGTTGAGTGAATATCACTTGAGGTTCTGGTAAACCATACTGAGTGACTGACAACCAGGTCACTAGGGGCCCAGTGCCCATTTCCTGCAATGGCTCTACTTGACTAGCCCTTGGCTAGATAAATGCTTGTTTATATTCATCGAACTTGAGGTCGGTCCTTCATTAATGCTCTTTGAGTCATTCAATGCAGAGGGTCAATTAGATCCAATCGACAAAGCTTGCACTACACACTAGGGTTGTCAAGACTAGTGAGTTAGCACAATGTGACCAGTGCCCAGTACCACTGCCGAACCTGACTAATGAGTCACGGCTTCACAGCTGATACTAACACCTTTGCCAATTCTGACTAATGAGTCAGCCCTGTGTGACCAGTGCCCAGTACCACTGCCGAACCTGACTAATGAGTCACAGCTTCACAGTTGATACTAGCACCTATGCCAAATCTGACTAATTAGTCAGTGCCATGCACAAGTAAGTGATGCTATCAATGTGTACCACATGCCAATTATCCAAGAATAGGGCATTCAGCATGCTTACTAAACAGTTACTAGCATAATTATGATCATGCACAAACACAGAGACTCAAGCTCTGACCAATCTCATATTCATCATTCCTGGCATGCCCTAATCACATGTTTCTCGTGCATCACATGCATCACATTTAGCCAACCAGCATATCTCAATAATAATCATATGCAAATGGGCAAGATTGCCAAGCATTCATTATGCTATCAATGTTTACATTTAAACATTCACACATGCATCGATCATAACCATGCATGTCACATATGGGGTGCAGTTTTCTTACCTTGGGTCCAAGCACAGGTTACCAACAAATGAGCCACAAGCACGATTCCGATTCCAAGCCTCTAGTGTTAACCTAGTCACAACCACAAATGGTGATCCAATGAGTTCAAGTTCTAAAACCAACCCTTGAACTAAAACTTAGCCTCCAAGACATCAATCCTCACTAATCCGGGTAGTATGAATGATCCCGAGGCCTAAAACCATGTTTCCGGGGTCAAAACGAGCAAACGGGGTGAAAACAGGGCAAGGGTTGCGGCCCTAGCACCTTGGGCCGCGGCCCCTAGGGTTCTCTGAGGCTAGGGCCGCGGCGCCCTCCATCAAGGGCCGCGGCGCCCAGCAAGGCCAAATCCTGGCACCTGCTTCTTCGAGCAAGGGCCGCGGCGCCCAAGAACAGGGCCGCGGCCCAACTTCGGGGCAGCCATTTTTCCTTCGTTTTAACCTGTTAAAACCTCCCAAAAACATGTCTAAACATTCCCAAATCATTAAATCAAAGTTCCCAAACTCCCCAATGGTCCAAAACCACCAAAACCCGAGGTTCAAACAAACTAAAAACCCAACAATTCACAAAGTCCAATTCAAGCTTAAAAACTTTCAAAAACTTAAAACTTAAACTTGAATTACCTCTGATTGAGTTGTTTCCAACTAAATCCTCCGGCTAATAAGCTTCTAATCTTCCTTAGGATTGCTATGCCTCGATCCTCGCTTGAATCCGAGTCCTAGAACTCAAGTTATCCTCGAAAATGCGATCGGGAACGAAAAGGGAACTTTAGGGAGAGAGAACGTACAGAACGTTTCTTTTCTTTCTTAAAAGGTTACTTCAAGCTTAAGTAGCTTCCAATAAAACCTAATGCTCAGGGTCCCGAAAACACCCCCGGGGACACTATAGTCAAAACTTCCAGAATTTCCCCCTGGTCTTACTAACTCCCAATTTATCACCAAATATTAATTCACATTACCCAATAACCCGGTAATGCTCTAAATACCCCTTGACTTACTCCAAGTCAAGCTTAAATCCCGTTGTGACTTTCCCACTAGCTTACCTCCTAGGATCGTCTTGTGCTGGGTAACCCTGGCATAACCAGATAATAACAAAGCACCACGCCCATTTCACATATATGCCAAAAATGCCCGAAATGGCCAAAATATGAAAATCACCCAATTAATCACAAATGGGTTCACATGCATATTCAATACACCTAAACATGCATACTATCATTAAATAGCATAATAAATCAATTATGGCCCTCCCGGCCTCCTAATCAAGGTCCTAAACCTTATTAGGGAATTTGGGGCATTACAATATCGGAGTGGGGCCAGGCCAGAAGGTCCTGGTTCTCCTGGACTCGGGCGATAACGGCGGCCCGAATGTCTGCTGGCAGGCTCTTTCCCACCTAGATTATCCTGGGCGGGTCGGTTTCGCTGATGCATACCTCTTCTATTTCGTCCATTGGTTCCAGGACGCGATCGTCCCCTATCCGCGGGTCCAGGTCTTCTTCTTCCTGGACCACTCGCTCAGCAGGAGGGAGGGGAGCCTGCTCGACGAGCTCCTCTCGGACCATGTATATGGGCCGGGCGAAGACATGGAAACACTTCCGGGCGCTCTTTTGGTCTCCCCAGACAGTTCCTATTCCTCCGTTGTCGCATGGGAACTTCATGCAAAGGTGGCGGATGGAGGTGACGGCCCTGAACTCGACCAGCGCGGGCCGGCCAAAGATGACGTTGTAAGCGGTGGAGCAATCCACCACAACAAAAGTGCAGAATTTGAACGAGTGCTGCAACTCACTCCCCAGCGTAACCGGCAACTGGATCTTTCCCATGGGGAGCAGCGCATCTCCGTTGAAGCCGTAAATTTGGGTCGGGCAGGACGCCAGATCTGCTTCCGTCAAGCCAATGGCGGCGAAGGCAGATTTGAACAACAGGTTGACGGAGCTTTCGTCATCCACCAGCACGCGGGACACCAACTTGTTGGCGATTTGTGCATCTATGACCAGCGGGTCATGGTGCGGGAAATGGACGTTGCGAGCGTCGTCCTCCGTGAAGGTGATGGGGAGGTTCATCAGTTTAGGGCGCTGAGCCGGAGCCTGGACAAGGGCGCAAACTTCTTGGTCGTGGTCCAACTCGCTCAGATAGGGCTTTTGGTCATTTCTCGAGGGTCCTCCTAGGTGAGGTCCGCCCGAGATGGTCGCCACGTGTCCGTCCACTCGAGGGGGCACTGCCCCGGAGGAATAGGGCATTCCGGGGCCGGGAGTCTGCGATGCGAGGGCTCCCTGAGGGGCCTGCGTTGGGGGTCCCTGTGCATACCCTCCCTGGGGTGGGAATGTCCGAGTCGTTATCGGGGTCGTGGATTGCCCGGGGCCTGCTGACACGCCCGGGACTCCCACGGGCATTCTTACCCACTGGTGGAGGTGCCCTAGCTTGATGAGATTTTCAATCTCATCTTTGAGCTTTCGACACTCGTCAGTGGTGTGGCCCACGTCTTTGTGATAGGCACACATTTTACTGGTGTCTCTCGGATTCCTTCCCCCCTTAAACATGGGGCTAGGCTTCCGGTAATGGACCGCCCTTTCTGTCGCCAAATATATGTTTTCTCGGGTGTCCACCAAGTTGGTGTATTCCGAATACTGGGGCTCGTAGCCTCTTTTTCACTTCTTGGCCAACTCGGGCCGGTTCTAGCCTTTGCCCGACCGCTTCCCCCGGGAGGGATTCACGCTGGCTTCAGTTATTCCCGTTTGCGACTACTGGGCCACGACAGGGGCCATGTTGTGTCCTGCCGGTGCGACGCCATAACCGGAGAAGTGGGTTGACTGGGATGGGGCGTACCCTGACGCGGCAGGGCCGTATACCGTAGGGGTGTAACTGATGCCGGGTGTTACGGCCGACCCCGGGACTATGGGGGGTGTGGCATATGACTGCGCGGGGAACTGTCCCGCACCTCCCGGAATCGTCTGAGGGATGGGGTGAGGAGCTGGGGGCCACCCGAAGGCTTGGATCTGAGCCTCCTCGCAGTTGATGAATCCTTGGGCTCTCTTGATGAATTCTTCCAACGTGGCGGCTTTACTGCGTTGCATGTCATCCCAAAGTGGGGATCCGGCCCGGATCCCGGACTGCAGTGCCACCAGGCGCTGTCCGTCATCGACCTTGGTCTTGGAGGCTTCTTCAGTAAAGCGCTGGATGTAGGCTCTCAATGTCTCCGCGGGTAGTTGCTTAATATTGGCGAGGGCGCTGATTTGCATGTCCATCCTCATGGCGGCCACGAACTGCTTCCAAAATGCTGACTGTAGCCCGGACCATGATTGGATGGACCCCGGTTTAAGCCTTTTCCACCACTCTTCGGCGGGACCGCCCAACGTGATGGAGAAGCAGAGGCATTTGCCGTCGTCGCTGACATGAGCCACGATCATGAGTCGGTTGTACCTGGACAGATGATCCCTCGGATCGGTATTTCCAGTATAGGCGGTGAGGCTCGGCATCTTGAACCCCTTGGGCAGTACGGCGTCCAGGATGTGCCTCGCGCACGGCTCTTTATCTTCTTCGACGGAGTCAGTGTCCGCGCGTTCCTACTTGCGGACCAGGTGATCAGTGACCTTTTTCAATGCGGCCATCTGCTCCATGAGCAGCTTGGCCGTGCTATCCTCCAGGGGGATTCTCTCGTTCCTTCTGTCGTTGATGTCGTTCCTGAGATCGCCGTCTCGTGGGAGGATTTTTTTTTTGCGGGCCCGCTCCTTTCGGGCATTCAGTCCATCGCGTAAATCTATCCGGGAAGTGTCGTCCCCTGACTGAGAGCGTGACGATCATCACGGTGAGACCGTTCTCGACGGTTCTTGTTGACCGAGGCGCTTGGGTGCAAAAACCTTTCCCGCCCGTTTGGCCCTGGGGCATGCTGGGGCTGCCCATTCCATGGCCGCGTCCCCTGCGAATCGATCGGGTGGCCTCGTCCTGGGACGAAGCGCACCTTCTCTTTCCTAGGTAACGGTCGTGAACGTGCCCCGGATTTTTTGACGGGGGTGGTCTTCTCCCGGGTCTTTCGTCGTTCCTTTTCCGGGACTCCTGGGGCCGGCTCGGAGAAAGGCTCCGGGGGACGTACCGGGCTGGCACCTCTGGGGGCGCCAGCCTGTTCTTGGGGAGCGGATTGCTGCGCTCCTGGAAACGGGCCAGCTGTAGGGTTGGCTGCCGGACCCTGCGCGACCATGAGCGCCTGCAGGACTTGAAGAGACTCTTGCATCCGGCGATACGCCTCCGCCTGCTCAGCAATCCTGGTTTTCTGATCCAGGACTTGCTGCCTTAGTTTGGTCACCTCCAAATCCTCCTGATCGTCGCAGGGGGTCCTGGGATCCACAGCTTCGTCGTGATACTCCTCATTTTCTTCCTCATAGTACTCTTCCTCGTTTTCCACTCCGTACTCTGCCTCATCCTCGTAGTCTTGCGACTCATCTTGGTGAGATGTCTGAGGAGGCACGTCCTCGGGCAGGTCCTGAGGAATATGCTGAGAAGGCAGCGGGTCTCCGTTACCTTGCTCTGGATTGGTAGGGTCGAAGGTGGTGTGTCGTGTGTTCACCATCGTAGTATAGGCGTGGTGTTAGCACTAGCTTCCTTCAGCTCTCAATGAAAGCACCAAAGTGTTAACCAAGATTTTCGGCAACTCTATTAATGAACAATATTTACTGAAGATAATAACGGAAATAGAAGATTGACACAGGGTTTTTACGTGGTTGGGGCGTTAATTAGTCTTAGTCCATGAGTCTATGTTATTAGAGCTTGAAGAAGCTTTTACAATGGAGTTTTCTCTCTATTTTGACAGAGTTTCCGTCTTTTTCGTGAGATCCATCCCCCTTTTTTACAGTGCTCTGTGGCTTGTATTTATAAGCTGATGGGAATACCGGATCTGGGCCGGACCAGACCCAGGCCCATCGGAGAAACGGATACGAGCGCCCTTCTGTAATGGAGGCCCAATACAAAAAGATATAAAATACACGAAATTCAAACCAGCTAAGGCCCAATAGGTTGACCTTAGTACTACGCCTCGCCCGACAAGACGACGCTTTGTCTCTGACCACTTCGAGTCACGAGGCTGATTCAGGAGACAAGACCAGTCAGAGTACTTGGCTGCACAGTCCTGACACATCAGTGTGCGATCCCAAGGTGACCCTTTCTGCAGGCGACAAGTGGGGACAACTCCCACGCGGAGTGAGGCGGCTTCAGGGTCATGGACGCTTGGCCCCTTCAACTGGGGATCAGGTGATCCAGGTCCATTTACCGTTGGCCCACTCCATTTACCATAAGCCCGGACCATATCAGGGTCCGGGACCAGGACGCGCAGGCCGCGATGGTCCGGGTGCTCGGGGCATCGCCCGGACCATCCTCGTCGAGGACGACCCCGGAGGCACATCCCGGACACTCCCCACGGGCCCAGTCTCGAGTCCCCGGTCCATGCATGTCCCCTAGGGCACTCTCCGTACCGAGAGACCTTGGGCCGGGCCCACGAGCCGAGCTGGCCCTCTGACAGCGGGCCAAGACGAAGGCCCAGAGCCCTTCCAGGAAATGGGGATAACAATAGCCAAAACTCATTCAGCCAAGTCCATCTTCTCTTTCATTTTTCCCTAGCCGCCTCACCATCTCCACCATAGCCAAAACTCCTCCACTCGACTGCCTCACCATCTCCACCATCATCTCCGGCAACCCACCCTCACCACCTGCCAAGAACACCCCAGTCGCACCTCCGTGAAACCCAGCCACTCCTCCACTCGGCTGCCTCACCATCTCCACCATCATCTCCGACCACCCCCCTTACCACCTGCCAAAAACACCCCAGTCGCACCTCCGTGAAACCTAGCCACCTTCACCACCTTAGGCGCGCACCTCCGTGAAACCCAGCCAAGAACACCCCAGTCGCACTATCGACGAACACAAACTCAATCTGCGCATCTCTGCACGATTCCATTCGCGAGCCCCCAAATCCAAAACGATGGGGATAGGCTAAGGTGAGGGATGTGCTGGTGGTGGTCGGAGGCGAGGAAGAAGGGTGGCGCTTGGGCTGTGTGCGATTTGTGGTGCTCGGAGCTGTGCAAAACAACAGGGATGGCTGGGTTTGCGACGGGGTTTTGCACGCAGGGGATTGGGGGTTTCTGGTGGTGGTCGGAGGCGAGGGAGAAGGTTGGTTCGTGGTCAGATCTGGTTTTTTTTTCTGTCTTCAGATCTGTGGTAACTGGTTACCTTCACGTTGTTTGTTTGTATATTTTAGGAGGTAACTGGTTACCTTCACATTCTGATGTGTGTGCATAATTCTGGGTTCTATATAATAATTGGTTACCTAGGTTACTAAATCATACTTACTCTTCTTCTTTTTTTTCCTTCAAATGTGATTTTTTTTTTTTCATTTCTAATATGAGTGACTCGTCACCCTCTTATGATAACTGGTTACCCCTCTTATGGCAGTAAGTTACTAATCTCACAATAACTGGTTACCCCTATGATACATGTTATTTAACCTCTAAGACTATTTTTTACATAAATGTGAAAAAACAAACAAGTAACTGGTAACCTGCTGAATAAATGTTATTTAAGTTAGTTGTAGGATTTTTTTTACATAACTTTGAAAAATCAATTAAGTAACTGGTTACCTTACCCAGGTTTTGAAAAAAAAAAGTATAACCTAACAAAAAAAAGAAAAAAATGTTTACAATAAATACAATTCATATTAAAAAAATATTTGCAAAACAACCATGGAAAAATTTTATATAAAAATAGTTATATAAAACTAATATAAAAAAAAAATCAAATAAGCTAAAAAAAAAATAATCAAATTATAAATATACCATTCCAAATTAATAAAACTTGATTAAGAGTGAAAATATGGCATAAACAAACTTTTATACAAAAATATGGGATACTAAACCCATAAAAGTGAAATTAAAAAAAAAGCCATAGATTAACTTTCTTGAAAAAAGTCATATTTTTGCACAATCTATTAAAATTCCCTTATAACATATAATTTTCACAAATATTTTTAATAAATTGGTCCTTTAGGAGGAGAGATAGATTAATTGAGATGGATAGAAGAAAGATGGAGAGAAGAGTGAAAATATTTTATGTTGTTTGGTAAGTTAGGAATGATCAATAGAAGATAATTATTTATCCCTTTGTTAATTTGGTATGAAAAGGATATTATAGGATGGATGAAAATAATTTTAATTATAAAATTTTTATATTATTTATTATATAATTTTTTAATTTATATTTATTATTGCACTAATATATACATATTATTATTTTATATTTTTAATAATTATTATAAGATTGAAGGAAGTTGCATTTAATTTTATTTTTTTAAAAAGATATATGTATAATAAAGTGATCGACAAGTGGGAAAAAAATCTCAAAATGTAAATATATATATATTTATAAAAAATATCTTTAAATAACAAAATATATATTTCTTAATATTTTAATATGAGTAGATATGTAAATTTGCCAACAAAACTTCTCTTTCTTCCTCTCATCCTTCTAGAGATGGAAGGATTAAAAGTTTTAGCCTATATTGAGTAGTTTTTCCATTATATAAACATAATTATGTTTTTTTTCCTGCAAATTTATTAATATATATTTTTAAAATTTTAAATAATAAACTTGAAGTGGCTGGTCGAGGCCGGAGTACTATTGCTCCACCCCATTTAAAATTTTGGGAATATACATATGTTTGGTTTTTGTTTCATTGAAATATAATTTTAGTATCTTTTAATACAAAAAATCAATCAAAAATGGTACCTTAGATTAAATTTTGGTCAATTTATTTTATAATACCCAAATTACCCTTAGTTATACCTAATTAGATAATTAAAATTTATCTTGTTTTATTAAATTGATTTAAAAATTAAAAAATATTTTTAAAGAAAAATAAAACAAATTAATAACTGAAAAGTAAAGAATAATTAAAGACAAGGGAATTATATGATATTTTAAAACACAACCTCTTATGCTAACCCATTCCCTGCAGATCTAGATGTGAGCCACCACCCACTCCCGTGCGAATCCACTCCGACGAAAGCCCATCCTCGACGAAAGCCCCTGCGATAACCCAGTCCCTGCAAACCTTTGTCTAAGCTCCCCCATACCTGGCGGTGAAGAATAAGAATAGAATGATAAGAAGAAAATAAAAATCTTTACTTTTTATTTATTAATTTTTTTTTTTATTTTTAATTTTAAAATCAATTTAATAAAAAAAACAGATTAATTTTAATTATTTAAGTAGTTATAATTGAGGTTAATTTGAGTATTATGATTTAAAAATTGACCAAAATTCAGTATAAGGTATAATTTTTTATTGATTTTACAAATACAGAATACCAAATAATAATTTTTCATATTAAAGTGTACTAAAGCTATATTTTAATTAAAGACAGGGTACCTATAACGCTCTGGTTAGCCAACACCGTCACACTGTGTACTTTAAATAGTGTTTAACTTACTAAATGAGTCATTAGGTCATAAGCGTGCATCTAAATGTTATTAATGGGTCAGGGTTGAAATCTCGGTCAATAGGAATGGATATATTTTATTTAAAACGTTAAACTGTGCATGGGATCCCATAAAAGTGTTTACAAATTTTTTTACAGTCCAAAATGGTCATTACATTTCAAAAGTTACAAACACGCCGACTGTAACGCCCTAAACTCCAGGGACCGTTACGGTGTGCCTTGTAAACAGTGCTAAACTCGCTAATCGAATCATTTGGCCAAAATCGTGTAACTAAGTATGATTAGCGGTTTAGGAATTAAAAATTTTGGTTAAGATATAATGTTTCATTAGAACGTTTAGTATATACATTGGGATCCCAAAAATATAATTTAAAGGTCCATCACAAGAAAATATTTACAACAGGCCGATCTAAGCGGCAAAATAAGGTTAAACCCTAGTTCCTCTTTCAAACCCTCGACTGTGGCGGTTGAACAGTCGCATATGTACACATCGTCACCTAAGCTCTTCAACTCAAGGATGGTCCAGCTTTCTTTTGTCTTTACCTGCACCACATAGCACCCGTGAGCCGAAACCCAGCAAGAAAACTCAACATGCTCATGAACAGTAATAACATGTCATCGTAACATAATGTGCATGCCTAGCAATAATAGCTCTCATCATGCATGCAAATAAGTTCAAGTAAATAATTACGGGGTCCTGCATCTAAATAGTAGACTAATGAGTCATTCTCTAAGGACCTGCTTCCTAGATAAATGACTAATGAGTCAATCTCGGAGTGGGTGACTAATGAGTCACACCTTGGATAGGTGACTTATGAGTCACACTCTGTATAGATGACTAATAAGTCATACCCTGTGTAGATGACTAATGAGTCCATCTCTGTCTAGGTGACTAATGAGTCACACTCTATATAGGTGACTAATAAGTCACACTCTGTATAGGAGGCTAATGAGTTTTACTCTTTATAGGCGACTAATGAGTCACACTCTGTAGAGATGACTAATAAGCCAATCTCTGTATGGATGACTAATGAGTCATACCCTGTATAGGTGACTAATGAGTCACACTCAGTATTAGTTACTAATAAGTTACACTCGGTATTAGTGACTAATAAGTCACACTCTATATAGATGACTAATAAGTCAATCTCTGGAGGTCTCATACCCTCCTAGCCATGTGACATGTAGGACACCTTAGCCTTTCTGGCTCTGGCTCTAATTGACTAGCCCTTAGACTAGACAAGCGCTTATGAGTTTCATTGACCTTAGGGTCAGTCCGACATTAATGCTCGTTCGAGTCATTCAATGCAGATGTCGATTAGATCTAACCTTTGTTGGCTTGCGTTGAGCACACTAAAGTCGTTCCTGACTTATAAGTCAGCACTGTGTGACCAGTGCTCAGTACCACCACTGAACTTGACCAATGGGTCACAACTTCACAGTTGATACTGACACCATTGCCAATCCCTGACTAATAAGGCAGTGCTTCCTCATTTAGGCAATACAAACCGACATATATCATATGTCAAATATTCAGATATAAGGCATTTGGCATGCTCAATCAATAATCAAAAGCATAAATATAATCATGCACAATTCCAGAGACTCGAGCTCTGATCAATCCCATAATCAACATTCATGCCATGCCCTAATCTCATGTATCTTATGCATTTCCAACGCAATCAATGTCCACATATAGAGCACTCAACATGCCTCATAAATAACCATGCATGTCACATATGGGGTACAGTTTTCTTACCTCTGGTTCGAGCGAGAGTTAGAACAAGAAAGACCCTTGAGAACTATCGATCATTTATCCTTTAGCGATCACCTAGTCATAGCCAAATACCAGCTCCGATTAATGAAAATCAACAATAATAGGGTCTTGATCTAAACCCCACTCTCGAGACCCTGAAATGTACCCACACAGTGAGTAGATTCGATCCCGGGCCTTAAGGATTGAAGCCCCGAGCCAAAAACCCTTAAAAACACTCAAAATGGGATTCTGGAGGAACAGAGTAACGCTACAGCGCTACTCCCTAGTGCCCCAGCGCTATACTCAGAACCCCAAACCATCCATCAGCAAACTTGTGTAGCGCTATAGCGCCCTATGATGGGCGCTGTAGCGCTACCCCCAGATTGATGCTCCCCTGAAACCTCCTTCTTCGACTCCTTCAATTCTAACTCGATTCCAATGCTTCCAAATCCCAATTTTGATGCCAAATGGACCCAAAAACCATCCTCACATGCCCCAAGCATCATAACCACAAGAACCCTAGCCAAAACTCCAATCAATTCCCAACTTTCTAACTCAAAAACCACCTGAAGCTTAACTAAGAAAACAGAGCAAAATCAAGATTTCTAATGGCTAAAAACTCACCTCAATCTCAGCAACACACCCTCTTCAATGGTGGAGCATAAACCTAGCTTATCCCAACTTGGTTCCTTGGCTTGGTTCCTCAAAAAGAGCTTGAAAATTCAAAGAGAAAAAGAAGGAAAAAGAGGTACGGGAGAAGAGGAAGAGATGCTCTGTTTTTTACAAGCTTCTACAGCCTTAAATGGCTTATATCTATCCTAGGGGTGAAAATATCAAAATACCCCTAGGTCAATTAAGAGTTTCTAAAGGCTCCCAAGGGAAAAATTGGTATTTCCCACCTATCTTGTTAATCATAATTAACGCTCTTAAATTCCCGCTATTCTCAATATTCTCAAACACCAATAATTCATATCCCGATACCCTTTTATTCCCAGAAACACTCTAATCATTAAAATCACCCCGAGACTCATCCCAAGCCCCGAACTTAAACATGTTATGACTAAACCACTAATTAATATTCCATGATCGACTCATGCCGAATAGCTCGAACAAATCCACATTATAATGTGGTCTCAACAATATGCCACCGACATGCATACAAATATACAATTACGCCCTCAACGGGTCAAATTACCAAAACACCCCTGTAACGAAATGTGAACCCACATGCATGCATTTAACATCATATTATAATATAATTCACATAAACATGCATATGATCACTCAATAACGTAATAAATCAATTATGGCCCTCCCGGCCTCCTAATCAAGGTCTTAAACCTCATTAGGAAATTTGGGGCTTTACACCGACCTAAGCGGCAAAAATAGGGTTAAAACCTAGTTCCCTTGAGAAACACCTTGGTCGTGGTGGTCAAGCGGCCGCATATATATACGTCGCCACCTAAGCTCTCCACCCAAGGCTGGGTAAGCTTCTTTTTCCCTTTACCTACACCACATAGCACCCGTGAGCTAAGGCTCAGCAAGAAAATTTATTACTGCATGAATACAAATATAATAAATTAGATGGCTGTGAATTCACTCTGGGGTCCTGTGCCCTGGATAGATGATTGTTAAGTCATTCCGAGGTCCTGCGCCCTAAGCCCTGTGACTATCAAGTCACCTGAGTCGTTTAGCCCTGGCTCTGAGTAACTATATCCTTAAACTAGCCAAGCTCTTTAGTTTTCTTCGACCAATAGGTCGATCGAGCATATAATGCTCTTGTTCATTGGATCTAACCATATCGACCAGTGTTCAATAAGCTATTGCAGCTCTTAACTCACAAGTCAATTCCATACGACCAGTGTTTAGTAGTCGATCATGACTGATAAGTCAGAGCTTCACGACCAGTACTAAACACCATTGTCATTTCTGACTAATAAGTTAGTGTCGTTCACAAGTAAACAACACAACCAAGCATTTATAATGCAGCAAATATCCCTATATATAGAGCACTCAAGATGCTTCAACAATAATCGCAGGCACAATCATAATTATGTGCATTTACAAGGGCCAGTGCCCAATCAAAACTATGTTCAGCATTCGAGCCAAGCCCTAATCATGCATGTCACAAAATGGGTGCAATTAAGAACGACCTTTGAGAATGATCCTGTCCTTAGGCCCTTAGCGGCCACCTAATCATAACCAAATATAAAACCCCATCAATAAAATGAGTAATAAAAGATTCCCGGACCAAATCCTAGTCCCCGGGACCTCGAATCCTACCAAAACGATTAGTATATTCGATCTCAAGCCTTAATGTTTGAAAACCCGCGCTTAAAACTAAGTAAACCATGCCTGGCTCAAAAAGAACAGGCGGGCCGCGACCTGCCCCCAAGGGTCGCGGCGCGCTTCCCAGACAGACATGCCCCCTGTCTGGGTACCAGGGGCGGGCCGCGACTTGCCCTTGAGGGTCGCGGTGTGCCTGCCAAATAGATCACAGTGAAGGTTCTGGGGTTCACTCAAGTCGTGGCTCCCATGAACTCGGTCGCGACTTGACCCCACGAACCCAGCTCTCCTCCATATTCCTCAAACCAAACTCAGCCAAAACCACTTCTAAACAAACCCAATATCAAAACCAAACATCAACACAACATAGCCACCAATCTAGCTACAAAACTCAAGCTTCATATCACTTAAAACATCACCAAATACACAATTCCAAGATCAAACTATCAAGCTTTCAAACAACATAAAAATAGAGTAAAAACTTAAAGTTCAAGCTGAGAACCCTTACCTCAAATATGATTCAAATCCCCTGAAATGATGTAACACTTCTAAACCCTCATGCCTCAAGAACCTCAAGCTTCAATTTTCCTAATTTGCCTCCAAATCCAACCGAGTGAGAGAGAGAGAAGAGAAAGAAACTCTGTTTTTCTGCCTTGGTTCTTTCTACAACCTACTTGGCTGAGTATATCTAATGACCTAAATGACCCAAATGCCCCTAGGGCCATCTAAAACCTTCAAAGCCACCCAAGGGCGGTTTCGTCATTTTCACGTACCCCGTTTATCATAATTAATGTCCTACAATTCCCGTTATTCCCAATATCCTCAAATAATTATTAAATCATATTCTATTACCCGCTCATTACCAATAATGTACTAAGCATCATATTACCCCTAGGCTCACCCCGAGCCCGGTAATTAATCACGTTATGACTAAATTGCTAACTTGCATACTAGGATTGTCTCATGTCGAATAGCTCAAATATAATCACATAATAATGTGATCTCACCCATATATCACATACATGTACATAAATACATAAATATACTATCAACGGGCCAAAATTACGAAATTGCCCTTCTAATAAGAAACGGGCCCACATACATGCAAATATTACCATATAATAATATAACTCACATAATCATGCATATAATCACATAATCTCATATTAAACCAACTATGGCCCTCCTGGCCCCCTAATCCAGGCACAGAGCCATATTAGGGAATCAGGACATTACAGTACCAAATGTGTATAAATATTTCAACTTGATTATATTTTTTTTTAATATTGTAATTTATAACATTTTTTAATTATATCAAATTGGGATTATAGCTATATCAAGAATATTAACAGCAACATATTTTGAAAAAAACACCACACAAGAAAACATCGATCAATAAAGCATTGCCCTCAAACTATAACTAGAAGCAATTCATTTCCTTCTTCCTGTTATGAAGTAGGGGAAATGAATATTATAAATAATTAATCATTATTAGTTTTAATTAATAGAGTTAATTGTACAAAATTATAAATATACTCTTAAAATATTTATATATATATATATATATTTCTGTTACACTTTTCATATCTTTCACTATTTCATTTCAATCTTATTTTCTAATAAAACTCAAATTCTCTTTTTATCTCTTATATATTAAATCTCTCTTCAAGCATTTGGAATCAATAATAAAAACAAAAACTCTATATAATTTTACTAAAAGACATAAATCTCCAAGTTATATAATTTGTTTATATTATTGAGTATTAAGCACTATTCTAGCTGACCCATATTGATTCATGGGAGTGAATATAATTTTTTTTATTCAAAAGACTTTTAAAGAAAAGTATCATTTTAAATTTTTGGGCAAGACCTCCTAAAAGTTTGGGTCGAATTTATCAAAAAAATCAGTGTATTTGTTTGTACATGTGTTTTTCATAATCTTAACAAGTCTTCATATCAGACATTAACATTTTTTTTTTTTTTGTTGTTGTTGTCGTGGACCATGGCTGCACATGCTTGTGCTCTTCTAATTCAATTTATTTTATTTTATTTTATTATTTGATAAAGAAATATTGTTATCAATACTAAAAATAACCGTATTATTCTTTTTGTGTGGCTGACAATAATTGTATTGGAGAAAAATAATGATACGTCACCACGTTATCCTTAGCTCCCAAAATTTTGATTTATATCTAATTATCTATATATATATATATATAAATATATATATTTATATTTATAATATTCATCTTATATATTAGTCCAGTCAATTTGACATACAATTTTGTGCTGATTCCGACACTGAATATTGTGTATTATTATATAATTAGTCAAATTAAGTTTTCTCTCTTCACACAAAAAGCATCAATTAGGGGTATTATTATATAATTAAATTGAAAATAATATGCTTGAAAATCTTTAAAATAGATAAAAGTGATGAAGGAATTAAAATAACCTACTTTAGTATATAATGCTCTATTCTTATTCTTGTTCATGTTCTATTTTTAATTTTTAAAAATGGTTTGGATTTCATCACGAGGTGATATATATATATATATAAGATAATTCTATGATGCGGTGCATACTTTTTGTGTTTCTTGGCTCGTGAATAATTTTTGGCGCAATTTTTTTTATGATGTTGTGTATTGTAGTTATTTTGAACATCTTGCAAATTTTTAGGAAATTCCGAATAATTTACAGTGCCGAAAACTAAGTTCAAATAGGTTGTTTTTTACTCGCATAAAAAAAATTAATCACGTGTGCAACAACCTGTTTAAAACTAGTTTTCGGTACTGTAAATTATTCAGAATTTCATAAAAAAAATTATAGTACTTTAAATAACTATAATAAACACGGACATAAAAAAAATATAGTGCACCTGTGTATCATACAAATATCATATCATACATATATATATATATATTATAGTGATTGATTGGTAAATTGGTCTCGTGACTCTAAATATTTAATTATTGTACTTGCATGTGTGTGACAAATCATACGTACGTATATTGAGTAGTCCTAGTGACATGGATTAATTAATCCCTTAATTAGTTCCAATAATGTCTATTTCATATCATACATTATTTATAGAACAAATTATTATTGAAAAATTAAGAGCCTACACTTTTCAATGATACATAAAAGCAAAGTTAACAAAGTAAGTCTTCTTAAATACAAAATCTTATTTCTAATAAAAATTAATTGGAATACCACATGTGCCTATTGGACTTTTCTACGAACTTTTCTTATTTCTATGAAAAATTTAGATCCATCACTACTCAATAATACTAGGTAAAATTAGTGCTTATAGTTTAATCTATTTATAAAATATATTAATTTATTTTTATTATATTTTTTTAATTATCATGTAAATTTTAAATAAATAAACATTGTCATATAATATAAAAGAATGACATAAACATATTAAAAAATAAAATAAACTAAAATATTATCTATAATTTTAAAAAAAATACGATAATTTTTAAATTTTTTAAAAAATGAAAACTGATAAACTAAGAATCTATTAGATATACATAAAGATATAAAAGCAATTCCTCTTAAATACAAAATCTTATTTCTTGTAAAAACTAATTAGAATGATTTGCCCATTGGACTTTTTTATAAACTTATCTTTATTACTTTAAAAAATGACTTTAATAATCTTGTGCCAAAGACATCTAATTTGTCCATATACTTCCCCTACAACTCAATAAATCCAAAAAAAACACATGAAAACACACAAATGTAGGCACGTTCTAAATATGAAATTAAATGTCTCTACATTATTATTGAGAATCTATGTTCTTATCCATGGATTTTCTCATCAAAAAACCTAATAATAAATTGATGGTTTTGTAGGTATTAGGTTGAACACTTGTGTTCACTTCTATTTTTGGAACGATTTCAATGTTCTTTCGCAACAATGTTAGGGGTGATCTGATTTTGGTAGGAGAGTTGTGAGAGAGTATAGTTTCTCAAATTTCCCTAAATTAAAAGGCTTTTTTTTTTTTTTTTTGAGAAATGTTAAACGAAGACTTCTCGTGGTTAAAATAATGTAATTAATCAAACAAAGATAATAAATTTCATTACATGACGTGTCTTTCTCTCATTCACTAGATACAGAAAATATGAATTTGATGGAGACACCAATTTTTGGGACAACAAATTTGGATTACGTTTGGCCATAATAAATATATATATATATATATTAATTATATAAAAATAAAACCTATGGCTGTATATCAATGAATTCATGAACCATAATATATACATGGCTCCCCAGAAAAAACAACTCATCAGCATATGATATATAATTAATGTAGACCACAATAAATATATAAAAAAAATTGAATTAATATATATATATATTTTTTTTTTAAAAACCTAGCTATAATGTGTCTATAGAATTTACAAATAAGTGTTTCAAAGGGTCTATATATATATATGAGTTTATATTTTTTTAGATCATGTGTTTTGCTTCATTACATGTTTGGACCCTGCATTTTGATAAATTATTTTTTGAACCTTGTGTTTTGTAAAATGGTTCAAATAGACCCTTAAACCTGATTTTGATAAACAAAAAATTGAATATAAAAACACAGTTCTTAGGTAGAATGACTGTATTTTTGTTCTGAGTTGTTAGTTTGATGAATTATTTATGATTTTAGTTCAAAAAACTTTGATCAAAATTGGATTTAAGGGTCTATTTGAACTATTGTAAAAAACACAAAATCCAAAAAATAATTTATCAAAACACAAATCTAAAAAAAAAAACATAAACCCTATAAATATATATATATATATATATAAGTTTTAAGTGTGTATAAGGATTTAAATGTGTGTGTGGGAAATATGTAATTTAGGTTGAGTTTCACGTGATTACGTATATTAGTTTGTGGCTCATAATCTCCACACGTGTATGGGCGTAATACGTGCTAAAATTAAAATGCAACAAGAATTCTTGTGTTGTTGCCGACACTCATGACCTCGTATACATAAACCTCAATTTCATATAATTATATAAACATACTTAAATTCTATCGTAGGCTCTTCAAAAACAGCTTCACCTTAGGGCTATTGTGTATTCTCGATCCGTAAATAGTTTACAGCGTGATTTTTTTATAATTGTGTATTTTGTAGTTATTTAGAATATCCTGTAAGTTTTCAAAAAAATTCGAATAATTATAGGCTGAAAACTAGGTTCAAACATGTTATTTTTCACGCATATAAAAAAATTAGTAACACGTGCAACAATTTGTTTCGAACTTAGTTTTCGCCACTATAAATTATTCTTTTATGAAAATTTGCAAGCTGCTTTAAATAACTACAAAATACACGGTCATAAAAAAATCGCGCCGAAAACTGTTCACGGGTCGGGAATAAACAAAAGACCCACCAGTAGGGTTCTTTTTGAAGCCCTTACAGAAGAATCTCCCTATAAACATTTAAATAATTCTACAATAAGGGCATAGAAAATGCCCCTATCGTAGGGTCATTTTTTATTTCTGGTATTTGGAAAAATTATAACTTAATTGTTTTTTCACGACAGTGTATATTATAGTTATAGCAGACATTCTACTAATTTTCGAGAAATTTCGAATAATTTACAGTACCCAAATTAGAATTCAAATAGTCTGTTTTCCACAGCACGCGTGCAGAAAAAAACTCAATCTCCTCTAATTCTCTTCTAGTTTTTGCACTTAAGTCCTCAACCTCTATATTTTTGCAATTAAATCCATATTCTCATTCAATAGTTGCACACATAGATGATAAAGCAAGTCACGTGACTTTAAACAGGTTATATAGAGTGGTGGGAATAGTCAAAATTGCCTAGACAGGTTATAGATTGTGCACCACTAACTTCTTTTTCCATCTATGGCGTTTTCTTCTCCACACAGTCCCAATCAAAAGCAAAAGCATACAGAAAAATCAATATTGTTTTGGTATATATATATATAATATGCATAAATATTTATAAAAAAGATAATGGAAAGCCAATTAATATATATAATCTATAAATATTTAATTTAATTTTTTTTAAAGAGTTTATATAATATTCAAGAGAAAATAGCAGTGTTTGGAGGAGCTAGCCATTGTCACCCTCAGCTTGTTCTCTTATATATATAAATATATATATATATTATTACCTATTCGGTTTGGAGAAAGAACGGACATGCACACCAACCCCTGCCTAACAAATTTTTGATTATTTCCATCTAATAACCATGTTGATTAAAAAATCACGTGTATCACACATGTACTGCTTTCAAGGAATGTTTGTTTTGAGTAGTTGAGTTGTCTTGAAAAGTATAGAAGGATTGAGGATGGAGGTAATATTAAACTCTTGTGTACAAAATGTTTCACTTTACCATTAAAATAGATGTGGGACCTACACAAATTAATCACTTTACCCCCTTAAAATTTGAGTCAAACATAAGAATGGTTTTAGATTCTCATTCTCACATTTACTTTTCCTCATACCAAACACCCTCTTAGTGTTCTCAATCCGTGAATAGTTTTCAGCGTGATTTTTTTTATTGACTGTGTATATTGTAGCTATTTAGGCATCCTGTGCATTTTCAGAAAATTCTGAATAGTTTACAGTACCGAAAACTAAGTTCAAACATGTTGTTGCACGCGTGACTAATTTTTTTTGTGCGTGTAGAAAGCAACATGTTTGAACCTAATTTTCGGTACGGTAAACTATTAGGAATTTTCTAAAAATTTGCAGGATGCTAAACAGCTACAATATGTACGGTCATAAAAAAATTGCGCCGAAAATTATTCACGGGTCGAGAATACTGAAGAGTCACACCGATAAGGCTTAAAAGTGAAATCCATATATAAAAATTGTCCTATATATATTTATATAACGGTAAAAATAGAATGAATACTAACAACTGCAACAATTCAATAGGGGAAAGGTATTTAAATGCAAAAATATAAACTATCAAGGTTGATGATTTATGTGCCAAAGGTAGGACATATTGAGGATTTTGTTTCAAGTTTGATAAATTATAACCTAATTTATTTTTATATATATATATATGATTATGTATATTATAGTTATAATTAGTATTTCACTAATTTTTTAGAAATTTTGAATAATTTACGATATTGAAATTAGGGTTCAAATAATCTATTTTACACGTGTATATATATATATAAGATATGAGTGTAATAGACTGTTTGAAACTCTGATTTCGATACTATATATTATTTAAAATTTCTTCAAAATTAGTGAGATGTGTACTATTACTACATTGTACACCATCATATAACAAAATTTTGGTTATAATTTCTTCGGGTGCTTAAAACAATCACACCCTATACTAAAAATTTCCAATGTATATAATACTACATACAAAAAATGTGAACATATCCTAATTAATACTTAAGTATTGTTTTCACAACTACTATTAGGCATATTTTTGCATAATACTAGTTTAGTTTATTTAATGATTTTCTTTGATTTTTTTTTTAATTTTCTATTTTAAACTAAAAGTTTTGAATAAATTATAAATTAAAGGAGTTCTCAGGTGTTATTCTAAAAGAGAGTTTTCCTAAGGAGCACCACTGGTGCAATCTAACACCACAAGGAGGTGGCATACCGTTATTGGTGCAATCCAATATCGAATCCTACATATTGAATTTAATAAGTATTATGAGGTATCGCTAACCGACCATAGAGTATCACCTCATGTGATTTTGGACACATTATTAAGGAATCAAATAGCAACATTCATTCTAAAATGGGAGTACTATATATGCTACACACCCCTCTCTCTCTCTCTTTTCCTAAATTATATGCATTAAATTTTATTTAAATTTTATTCAAATATAATTTATTCTCTATTTTAATTGTTTATTACATAATTAATTAATAAAATTACATCACACACATGTTTCACATGCATGTACGTATGCCATGCATAAGGGGCAATAGAACTCTCTATAAATACTCACAACACTTCTCATTTCTTCATCACAATCTTATTTCATACATCGATCTATTAGCTCTCTCTCTCGATCTCCCCCTTAAGTAATCTTATTACTTATATTATATATATATATATATATATATATATTACTTAGGAATATGGAAGGCTCCTCATCATCCCTAATTGTACGAGTAATTAATAATAGTGATATTTTTCCTCACAACAAATCGTACTACTACGTTCCTTCATATCATTATTCTTATTACCTTCACAAATGGGGTCCCAATTCCAAGTCCAATTCTACTGCTATTCCCCATGATGAAGAGACTATTACTGTTATGCTTTTCATAGCACTATTATTATTCATAATAATAATAGTGTTATTATTACTACTCAAAAACTTGTTCGTGAAACTACTTATTATTAGTAGTAGTAGTAATAAGAAGCAGCAGCCTACTGCCACTACTCTTCCTCCGGGTCCCTCCCCATGGCCGATCCTCGGAAACATTCCGGAGATGTTGCGGAACAGACCGGCGTACCAGTGGATCCACCGTCTCATGAAGGAGTTGAACACAGACATTGCCTGTATCCGCCTCGGCACGGCCACTAATCTCATCACTGTCACCTCTCCGGAGATAGCCAGAGAGTTCTTGAAGAAACACGACGCAGCGCTCGCTTCCAGACCCGACACGGTGGTCACTTCTCTAATAAGCCGCGGTTACAAGACCACTGCCCTCACTCCATCCGGAAACCGGTGGAAGAAGATGAGGAGAGTTCTGGTGTCCGAGCTCTTCAACCGCTCTAAGCTCGCTTGGCTTCTCCAGAAGAGAACCGAGGAAGCTGATGATCTGGTTCGCTTCGTTTATAACCAGGCCTTGGCTAGCAGTGGCGGTGGAGATGGAAGAGCAGGAGGAGTGGTGGATGTGAAAGTTGCCGCGAAGCAGTACGCGGCTGGGGTAATGAGGAGAATGATCTTCGGCAGGGGATATTCTGAGAAGGGAAGTGACGGTCGCCCTGGGAAGGAAGAGGAAGAGCACGTGGAGGCTGTGCTTACTGTGCTGTCACACGTTTATGTCTACTCTGTATCGGACATTCTGCCATGGCTGCGGTGGTTTGACTTGGATGGTCATCAGAGGACTGTTGGTGAAGCCATAAAAGTGATCAACAACCACCAAGACCCGATAATCAGCGAGAGAATTCGAGAGTGGAGAGAGGACGGTCATGATGCTGAGGCCAAGAAGCAACCATCAGACCTGCTTGATGTTCTCATCTCGGCCAAAGATTCTGACGGGAATCCACTTTTGTCCGACGATGAAATCCGAGCACAAGTCACGGTGAGCTCATGCCAAAAATCATACAAACACACACAACTTAACATGTTGCTTTATTATACGAATATATAATATTATTAAACCATATATATATTTAACATGAAAAGACACATGCACCTTAACTTGCTATAAGAATTTGAATCTCAAGCCCTATTTTATGTTACTAATATACTCACAAAGAATTCCAAATGAGAATAATGTAAAGAGCATTTCTATAAGGTATCAGGTTGTTATTGGTGTGATATCAGGTACAACATATCTTAATTTAGAGCCGATATATTTACTTGCACGAATAAATATCTAAGCATTTATCTAATGATATAATGATCAAATGATTAGAGCATTGCTATAAGGTATCCTAGGGTAGTGTACAACAACATAATATCAACAACATCATGATATATCATCATTAGTGTAATCTGGTATCTATTGATAATGATTAATTAGTACTTGTTACGATAGTTACTAATATGTAGTCACACGTTAGAATTATTTATAAACAGTAATAAGAGTCACTAATTAATACATTATTTTTATGGAAACGCAGGAATTGCTTTTAGCAGGAATAGACAATCCGTACAATGCAGCAGAGTGGGCACTGTCAGAGATGTTGAACCAGCCAGAGATGCTTGAAAAGGCAACTGAAGAAATCGACAGAGTGGTTGGCAGTGGCAGTGGCAAACTCCTCCAAGAGAGTGACATCCCCCAACTCCCTTACCTTGTGGCCTGCGCAAGAGAAGCTCTCCGCCTCCACCCGGTCACCGCCTTCAACCTTCCCCATCTCTCCACCGCCGACTGCACCGTGGCCGGCTACTTCATTCCCAAGGGCAGCCACGTCCTGCTCAGCCGCCACGGCCTCGGCCGCAACCCGGCCGTGTGGGATCAGCCGCTGCGCTTCAATCCGGAGCGCCATCTTCCGGAGAACAAGTGTGACTTGGGGGAGTCGGAGCTGCGGTTCATCAGCTTCTCCGCAGGGAGGAGAGGGTGCGTCGGAATGGGGCTGGGGACCAACATGACTATTATGCTTCTGGGAAGACTGTTGCAGTGTTTCACCTGGACGATGCCACAAGGAGTGGAGAAGATCGATCTGAGGAGTGAAGAGAGCAGCTCTCTCTTTAAGGCTACGCCATTGTATGCCCATGCAAAGCCTCGCTTCAGTCCATCTCTCTATACCTCATTATCACATGAATGAATGTATAGAGTTATTTATAGTACTATCGTTGATGATGTTATACACTATTCTATCCTAGTATAGATCAGTATTGGTGTTCATAGGGGTACTCACACACCACCTATCTTATATCCCTTAATTACTTGGTTAGGTTATGGATTTATCCCTTATATACTTTGAGTTTGACTTAGTTTTATGTACTAGTATTGGTTTAAATTGAATTTAGTACTTTTTGAGTTTTGTTTTATGTTAGTTACAATTTTAATAATCAACAATTGTTTTTTTATCAATCATATTACTCATTAATTGGACAATTGTTGCCTTTCATCTTTGAACGAATAATTTAAGTGCACTTAATTATTATAATTATATATATAAATAAGCTAATAAGGAGGCCTTTCAATATGAGATTATAGTACGGTAGTGCACTTTTGCTATTGAATAAAAGCGAATACGTGGTGTTAATTAGATCTTAATTATTAGTTTTACACTTAAGAATTTGAATTGGCTTTTTTTGTATTAAGAGAATCGTCAACATAAATTAAATTTGATTATTATTTATATTTTAATTTCATGCAAAGAAATTGATCACTAGTGGGTCTTTCTATTTTATATAATAGGAAAAGAAAATAGTTTATAAAATAAGACTATTTTGACAATTTTCATTAGCTATTTGAACTCAAAAAGCTATCACAAAAACAAATCAAAGTAAAAAAATATTAAACACATGTCAATCAAACCATCACAAAAATAAAAAAAATAAAAATAAAACTCTAAACTCAAATATGTTTGTGTTGGTAAACCTAACCCCTGCCGAGCCCAACCCACACACCAACCCTAGCTTCGTGTGAACCTACATTCGACAAAAGTAGATCTAGCCACAAATGCAATTGGCCATTCAAAACAAAATCTTCACTAAATTTTCTAACTATATTAATATATATAAAAATTATAAATTGATACAGGTTCATTTTTAGATTTTATATTTTGTCTCATTATTTATTTGGATTTTATGTTTTGACAAATTACTTTTTAGACTCTGTATTTAATAAAATTGTTCAAATAGACTCTTAAATCTAACTTTAATGAATGAAAAATTGAATAAAATAACACAATTGTTAGGCAAAATGATTGTGTTTTTTTTGTTCTGAGTTGTTAATTTCAAAAAATATTTGATCAAAATAACATAAAATTAAAAATATAATTTGTCAAACTACAAGGACCAAATAAGAGAAAAAAACACATTGTCTAAAATAGTATAATCTCAATTATAAATAGCTCCCCTCATCCAGAAGTCTGTCTCTATCCTTGTGTACATTTGAATTCAATAATTCTTTCTTCTAGAGAGATGAGAAAGGAAATAAAAGAATTCAATAATTCTTTCTTCTAGAGATTCTAGAGAAATGAGAAAAAAAATAAGAGGTCTACTTTTTTTTATTAAGTTTTATTTAAAAATTTGATTTATTTTTAATTATTAAAATTATTTAAGTATAAATTAATTAATAAAATAGAATGTAGTATGAACTTATTATTACTTTTTTTTAATCAAAATTAGTATTTATCTTGTAAAATAGAAGATAATTAAGCAAGTCAACATGGAGTTTTGTATTAATATAGAAAGAGAGAGTTTGAAGTAATCAACCAAGCAGCAAACAAACGTGCAAATAAATCAACCAAATTAAATCTTGACCACAAACAATTATCTTATCTCAGCCTCATATCTTTCTATCCTACTTACAATTACAAGGTTGTTAAGTCGCACGTTTCGAAATTATAATTTGATATACTCATAATTCCTTTTCCTTTGCCGTAGAATAATTTAATTCTATTGAGACATGCGAAATCATTTTCTCATTGACTTCTTTACATACATACGTACATACCTCAACATGTAAAAATGGTTTAAAATATGACAATTGAAGAACCATTTTGTCGGAAAGTCGGTTACTAAACTGACAGAGAAATTATCAAGATATACGAGAATGAGTGATAATGGTTGTTGGAGAATTCTAGCCTCCCTCACATGACTTAGTCCTTCATGTGGGGCCCTGATTTTTGACAAGTGTCAATATTGGGTTGGTGTTAAAAAGTTGACTTTTTAACCTTTTACTTGATGTAACCGATTGTGTTAACCGACTGTGTTTTTTGAGCTGACGCAGCTTAAATAAGTGGGGGTAGAAGCGTAATTTTAGGTCCAATAAACTGTATAGTTGAGGGTTTTATAGTAAATTTAGATAGGAGTTTTGACTTATTTACGATTGTAGACACATAAATATTTGATTGCTGCTAAGTAACTATTATAATTGACTTACATAAATGTATAATAAAATAACGTAACAAAAACTGAAGCTTTTTTATTTTTTTAATGCGGTATAAGAAATGAAGAAAATGTGGTGAAAAGTTTTTAATATTAATAATAATTTTTTAAATGTAGGGATTACTGAATGACACACCACATTACCATTTAGTAGTTAATTTTTGCATTGACTTTTTATTTTGCATCAATATTGAGCATATTAGTATAGGTATTAGCTACGTAAGAAGTTTCATTCTGCTAACTGACTTTTGAGGGTTTGTTAAGTGAGAAAATTAAAGTACAACATATCGAGAACATATATTTTAGTGTAAGTTTGTACAGTTTTTTTTCAATTAAATTTCAATGCTTTGGTTTTTTTTTTTTTTAAGTCTTTTCTCTTCTAGTATTGGATGACTTCATAATCGACGTCTAATTATGTGTGACAATATTTCAAGAAAATAATACTAGTACTATAGCACTTTGCTTGTGTTTATTTTATTGGAAACAGAGAATAGTGATAACATTTGGGAGATAATGGTTGTAAAAATAATAATTAATGCACTCATTTTGGTTCAGCTGAAATGTATAGTGAGATATGTGAGTTAAAATGCACACCACATTTGGTGGCTTAGCTGATGAGGAAATTATTACTCTATTATTGATTGCACTGAAGATGGGGTCAACCAACTGAGAAGTGTCGATTGTATGAGTATGTCGTATTGGACTCAGTAGGACATCCCAAATCATGTTTTTGTACTCTATGCTAGAGTGATTGTAAACATAGACACCCTTCTGGTTTAGTGGTAATACTTTTTGACCATATGACCACATTGTTGGAAAAAACTTATACAGGATCTTTATTTATTTTCATGTATATCTAATATTAAACAAATTAATACGAGATAGCCTAAAACATGTTTCTAAAATTGAATTCAAAGATAAACAAATAATATAATACTTACAGTATACGCAGCGGAATTAAGAGTCCTTCCTTCAGTTTCTCTAGTTCTTGTATCCTTTCTGTCGCAGAGTATTATCAAGAAACTGAACCGATCTTCTATTTTCTTCACGATCTTCCAATGTATCATTAGAACCACTTAGACTAGTGTGGGCAATTCTCAACACATGAGATAGATATAGAGAGAAGAAGAGAAAATAACAAAGTGGCTTAGAAAAGGACTTGTGTTTAGAGAGAATATAAAACTATCAGAAAATCTGACTTGTGACTTATCTGTCGTCTCTGAAATCTTCTCTCTAAGCACTCCTTTTATAGACTCAATTAGGCCATTTAATTTAATTAAAAAATCAATAAAATAACAGTCATTTTGAAGCCCTATGTCGAAATTATCATGGGTTATAGGCCCGTGAAATTTCTCATTTGATTATAATAAGCCCATTGGTCTTAAAATCAAGGCTTGTATTATATTCTATTGATTTAATTAATTAAATAATTATTTAAATCCTTTATCAAATTAATTATTTATAATTTGAACCTTGATTTAAATTTATTTATTAATTTAGATACCAATTTATCTTAATTAATAAATCTGGCATAATTTCTCTTTTCTTCTCAATATTACACAACTCTGTGAAATTATCCAAAATTGACCTGGTCAACTTTGATAATTCTAATTGATGATTAAATCAATTAATTGAGACTATCTAGATGATTTTATCCAAGGTACAATGGGGACCATGGGCCTATGAAATCAAGCTCCAATAAGTTATCATAAATCTAACAAATAAATTTACTAACTTATTAATTCCTCGTGACTCCACTATAGACTTGGAATTGCACTCTTGAATTCATAGAACGCTCTCTAACAAATATAGATACGCTATTAATTATCCATTGTTACAACCATAATTGTCACTCAATCCTCTATAGACGGTCTACAATGAGATGGGACTAAAATACCGTTTTACCCATCATTGTATTTAATCCTTAAAACACTTAGTTCCTTGTAAATGATATTTCAGTAAACTAATTTAATTACTGAAATGAGATCTCTATCATTTAACACCTTGAACCAAACTAAAAGGAAACCATCGTTTCACTTCTTCATCAGAAGCTATAGATATTCATATCTATGATTAACTGTAATGCCCCGGATTCGTTAATGGCTGGATTAGTAGGCCGGGAGGGCCATAACTGTTTAATTATGCCATTAAATGTGTTTATGCATGTTTATGAGAATTATATTATAATATGATGTTAAATGCATGCATGTGAGTCCACATTTGTTTACAGGGGTGTTTTGGTAATTTGGCCCGTTGAGGGTATAATTGAATATTTGTTTGCGTGCTTATGATATATTGTGAGACCACATTATAATGTGGATTGGTTCAAGTATTTCGACATGAGACGGTCTCTAAACATGATTTATCGGTTTGGTCATAACAGGTTTGAGCTCGGGGCTCGGGGTGACATTAATGATTATAGCGTTACCGGGGATTTTAGGGTAACGGGATATGAATTATTGGAAGTTGAGGATATTGAGTTTAGCGGGAATTGGGAAGCGTTAATTATGATTAACGGGATAAGCGGAAAGTACCAATTTTACCCTTGAAATGGTTTTAGAGGCTTTAGGTGGCTTAAGGGTACTTTGGTCATTTGAGGGAATTAATATTACCCTTTAGTTGGCTGTAGAAGGATAAAGATTAAACAGAACAAAAACATGGGTTGTCTTCTCTCTTCCCGTACATCATTCTTCTCTATATTTCCCTTGGTGTTCTTGAGCTCAAGGTGGGGTTTTAAGCTAGGAAACTCAAAGGCTGGGTTGGTGGACTTGGTTCAACCATTGAAGGAGGTTCAAATCTGAATTTGAGGTGAGTTTTAGTCACTGGTTTCAGGTGTTACTCTGTTTTTCCTTTTAGTTTTCAATTCATGGTTTTTGATGTGGAAAGTGGGAATCAAAGGGAGTTTTTGTGTTGGTTTGATTAGGATTTGATGAGGGTAAGCTATGGGTGTTGTCTAGAGGTTAAATTGAGTGTTTGGAGGAGGTTTGGAGTTGGTTCCAAGGGTTGGTTCCAAGGGAAAACGCAGGGGAGAGTTGGCTGGTGCGTGCTGGTTTCTTGGCTGGTTTGCGAAATGAGCCGCGGCCTGTCTATGGTGTGCCGCGGCCTGTGTTGGCTTTAAAGGTGAAAATGGCTCTGTCAGGAGGGTGAGCCACGGCATGGCTCTGGTGAGCCGCGGCCCATCAGGGCAATTTTAGCCAAAAAGATGTTTTTAGCTTGGGGATTCAAACTTTAGGCCTCGGGGTTGAACCTAGTACCTAGTTGAGTTATGTTTGATGTCCCGGAGGCTAGATCTTGGTTTGGGAACCCTCAGTTATCATTTTTATTGATGAATCCTATATTTTGGTTATGACCAGGTGACCGTCAAGGAATTTAAAGGTTGATCGTTCTCAGGGGTCGTTCATATAATAATTCTCACTCGAACCAGAGGTAAGAAAACAATGTATGAATACAGTTGCACCCTGTATAGATATATGACATGCATGGTTTGATATTGAGGCATGTTGGTTGTTATATGTGGACGTGGATTGCATATTAAATGCTAGCGAACGCTGATTACCTGTTTATGGCACTGACTAGTCAGGGACCGACTCTAAAGTCGATGATCACGCATTGAATAGCTCTATGGCATTAGTGCGGGACCGACCCTAAGGTCGAAGAACTTATAAGCGCTTGCCTGGTCTATGACCAGATGTTTATAGCCAAGGTATATGACCCCGGTGACTGTTTGTCACATGGCTAGGGGACGCTGTCCATAGCACGACTCTAGAGTCGGGAGGTAGGTTATGTTGGTGACCACTCACCATGCACCTGTCCTGATCAAACTTATGAAAGAATCACTTATCAGTTAAGCCCTGGTGACCCTATCGTCACATGGCTAGAGGGAGCTATGCTCGTTATTGTGACTGTTGGTTGTTGTCACCTATTTTCTTGGACTGATAGTTCTGAATGGTTATTATGACCGTTGTTGATATTATATCCTGCTCTATTGTGTTTTCTTGCTGGGCCTTGGCTCATGGGTGCTTTGTGGTGCAGGTAAAGGGAAAGAGAAGCTTAACCAACCCTGAGTGGAGAGCTTGGGCGATGTAGTGTACATACAGGGCCGCTTGACCGCCACGATCAAGGAGTTCTCAGAGGGACTAAGGGTTTACCCTATTTTTGCCACTTAGGCCGGCGGGGACTGTAAATTTGAAACAATAGCGACTCTTTTGTATTACGAACTACTTGTAAACATTTTGAAAGGCTCATGAGCAGTTTATTTACTTAATGAATTATATCCTTTCCTTTTTACTGGTTTCTCACCTTAACTTGATAATAACACTTAGATCACGTTTTTAACCAAAGGACTCGGGTAGCGAGTAAAATTTCCGGTTCACTGTTCACCATAACTATTCTGGGGTAACCAGGGCGTTACAACTTGGTATCAGAGCAATGCCAAGGTTAGGGTTCCTGTAGACTGGCTGGGTATGTACACACATCACCGAAGTCACGCTCGACTCATGGTTTGGTAACTATCTATGTGGTTACATGTATAATTGTTTAAATGTGATATATATGCTTTACCTGTGTGCATGAGATACCATGTTGAGCCTGTGCCTTGAAATATTATATCTTCAGCAAATGTGTGCTAATTAGTACTGAGATTGCTGGCGCCTGCTTATTAGTATGGTTGTTTATAAGTTATTATGTGATACATGCTGAGTGTTGAATGCCATGAACATGTATCTGATTGTGAATATTGAATGACTGTGGAATGTGATAATTGTCTGTTGTTCTTGGATCGTGAGGTGGGAAGAGGTTTAGTTATTACTACCTGACTGGCCGTATTGATTATTGTTTCAGTAAGGTATCAGTGACAGAATGAACCCAGAACAGACAGACACTGCAGCTGGCCAGAGTGTTCAGGGTCAGAATAATAACAGTCAGGGACAAGAGAATGACCAATCTCAGGTTCCACAGCCAGCACCTGCAAACTGGCAGCAGATGTTTAATGATTTGCAGGCTATAGTGTTAAAACAGGGAGAGGAGCTTCGTCTCCTAAGACAGCAGCAAGTGCCTTTGGTGGCCAGCGTTGCAGAGGCACCTTCTGTGTCGGTCCCAGTTATTGGGCAGCTGCCTGGGGTTGAAAACAGATTGGAACCTCTTTATGAGCGGTTCAGGAAACAACAACCTCCAGTGTTTGAAGGCAGTGCCGATCCTACCAAAGCTGAACAATAGATGAGCATGATTACCACTATTCTTGACTTCATGAGGGTAGTTGGTACTGAGAGGGTGGCCTGTGCTGCCTATATGTTTCGGGATGATGCCCGGATTTGGTGGGAAGTGGTTGGCCAGACCAAGGATGTTAATCTCCTGAGCTGGGAGGAATACAAATCAAGTTTTGTAGTACCAAATCACATTTTAAAGTCAAGTGGAATTCAAATGCGTTTAATGAATTACTTAGAGTGGAATTCTATTAGTTGAATGACCAATTTTAGAAAAAGACCCGTACTATGAACCATTAAAATTTTTTAAATTAAAAAAATATGAAGAACCCACGAATGGGTGTAAAGAAATGGTAGCTAGTTAAAGGGTAAAATATTAGGGTATTTTTGTCTTTTTGTACCACTAAGCCTTTAATTGAAATCTAGTCATTCAACCCAAAAGGTATACACATCGGACAATCAAAATATATTGAAGTACTAAGTCCTTCAATACTAAGTGAGTGACGCCAGAAGACCCATGGTTGTTATATATAAAATTAAAAGAAAAAGCTAAATGGTTGTACTTTGTATCCAACCTGTACCAATAATAAATTAAAAACAAAACAAAACTTTCTGACCTAATAACAAGATATCTGTTTATATATATATATAAATAATATGAACAAAAATCCCCAAAGAAATATAAACAAATAAATATACGATTATAAGAAGTAAATCAGAGATTAAATTTTATGGGATGTTCTTCTCCAATAAGTTGTGAAATTTTTGGGCAATTGCATACTGCTTTACCTCTTGGAACAACTCAATTAAAGAATCAATGGCTTTGCATATCATCTCTTTCTTCTGGTTTCCAACCAAAGGACCTTCACTTCTTGATGATGATGATGATGATGCACATACACCCTTTAACCACTCCTCAACAAATGAAGCTTTCTATTCATCAAACCAAACCAAACCAATATTTCATTAATGATATATATAATCAATCAATAAGGATTCATGACAAACAACATTACAACTACCTACTTTTACAAGAAAGTCTTTTAAAGGCTCGTGCTCGCTTCTCGAAGCGAGGCTAAGAACATGCAACAAAGTTGAGGTCAACTGAACAGTGGAAAACAAACAACAAAAATGAGATTATTCGATCATAAACTTTAAAAAGGAATTAATTTACCAAAATAAGAAACAAGTTATACCAACAAGAGAATGAATGTATATGTAACAATCATGTTTATAAACCAAACAAACAATTCAGATTCTTGACCTGGTTCTCGAGTGCAACCCTGTATTTAAAACTCGATGGTGCTGAAATCTGGTTTGAACCTAGATTTTCCATTAAATGCACCAGGCCCTTAACAATATCAGAGAAGGAATTTCCATAATCTGAAACAAAGACAGAATTAACTTAGCTCCTAATACAATCAGAACAATATGATGAAAGGAGAGTATGATAGTCAAAGAATTATCTATGGCTGAACAAAATGTGATAGCGAATGATGAAGGTAGCTCATATAGGTACGAGTCTGGCCCTAACTTTTAATCAAGAGTAAAACCTAATGCTCACCAAGTACAGATGACGGCACAGCCAATGCCACAGCCGCTTGTATCTTGATCTTAAAGTTAGAAGAATCGCGTAATAGTAGCAGAAGAATACTAAAGACTGATGAAGCCCTACAAAAACAAATGTGTGATTAGGCAGAACACTAGAAGAGAGGAAGAGAGATTAAATCTCACTTGCAATCAGAAAATATACAAACAGTTGAAATAGTCATGCATGCATACAAAATTAGAATAAGCTATACCAATCCATTTCATGCAGTCTTAATGTCTCGTTTAGAAAGAGATTGCTCAACGCGTGACAAACATTCCACTGAACCTGTAAAATAACTTTCCAACTTAAGCACAGAAAAAAAAACAAAACAAATATAACAAAGAGAAAACCTATTCTGATATACTCAAGTTACTTGAGAATAGTAAAGTACCTTCACATTCCCAGTTGTAACACAAGAAATAAATGCCTGCACTGTTCTCTCAAACCAACGTGAATCACCAAAAGAAGCTGGATGGTATGAAATTGATGCAGATTGGTCGCTACAATCGCTAGTTGATGGTAGATCCTCAGAGCTCCTGGTCTTCAGAGATAAGGTGGTTTTATCCGTCATCTTTCCATGCAAACCATTTTGACTAGTGCATCTGATAAATCTTGAAAGATTTCCCAGAGCCCTCACGGCATTTGATTTTATCTGATGTTAAGAAATGAAAGGGATTTCAAAACTTGTATTACTTTAGACACCAAAAGTAAATTTCATACTGCAATCATATCAGTGTCTTAAAACCTGATGGTATATGTTAATTTAAGAAGTAAAAGGTAAACAAGGAACAGGGAACAGGGAAGCAGTGGGCATATGCAACTTGGACAAGAAACTACTAATATTTTAAATGAAACACAGCTAACATAAATAATTACCTTGTCTCCATCATTTGATAGACGTAAAGCACAATCAGTTAGTAATGTCACTGATTCAGAGACTGCAGTATAGTCTAAGGAAAAGTATAATACATCAATAACTTTTTAAATAAAGTAGTTAAAAATAATAAATAGATTCTGTAACACATAACCCACCTGTGGAGCCTTCCAAAGCAAGGGTATCAATACAGTGCCGGATAGAATCACATATGTTTGCCAAAGCCCAAGAAGCAGTTATTCGCACCTGAAACAACAAATGTACAGGAAAATATTACTCCCTTGTGAACAAATTAGAGAGCGGGGTTATTATAAAAACTGAAAGTAAAAGAGAAATACCGATATTGAGGGGTGGCGGGTATTAATCTCCACTGCATGGATCAATTTGTTTAGGATCTCTGCACTATACCATTTAAGTTTCTAGTAATTCTTCTGTCTATATTTCGAGCTCAAAGAAACTTGAAAGCATGACAAAAATTTAAAATCACCTCTGGAAAACTTGAGGAAAACATGAAATGACACCAATGGCTCGACAAGAAGCTGATCTAACTGAAGGCACCTCGTCTTGTTTGGCTGCATTAATCTGCAAAGTCTCTTAGTTATAATGCATAAACTTGTCTGCAAATAATTAATTTCCAAGAGAAACAAGTCAAAAACACATAATCAACGCTTACCACGGCAGAAAGAATGAAATCCTGTTTCTCCTTCGCAAGAGAGAAGAATACAGAGGAAGTTATGCCCGCAAAACATGTTACTGATGCAGCTCTCACCTTGCAGAACACATAGAGGTGGTTCAGAAGTAACTACAGACACTTGAAAGTCCAAGCTAAATTAATAAACCGAAACTTCAGGGGCTTATAATTAATCTTTAAAAAGCCTACCTAAATTAATAAACCTAAACTTCTGTCAATTCTTGATAATTAATACTACAAGGGTTGTTAAACAGATTAACACCTTGCAGAGAAAGAAAAAAGAATGATAATGAATTGTCTTTTCTTAGTTACTTTATACTTAATGATATCAGGTCAATGTTAACCAACCATTGCAGAAGCATGTCGCAAAATCAATGGAAAATGCTTCTCAAGTGCCTCGCACCATAGCAGAGTTCCTGATTGGCCAGCATTATATTCATCTCTACTACCTTCTGAGATCTCTTGTTCATACAATGGAGCCGATGAAACTTTCTTCATCCTTATATTATCAGAAGTAAATGGGGTTTCCAGTAATTTATCATCTAAAAGATCCTCAGTTCCTTTAAACCCCGATATTGCACGAAGACATTCATCCAAAACCTGTAATTTTCACATATAAAATCAACAGTATTATAAAACCATTAGATTATCTCAATGGTTAGAATAAGAAACAGATTTTATGTAATACTGTATAGCGTAGTGTTCTTTAAGCTTCTAGGACTTGTTAAACATAGTCATCTGTGGCACATAATAGGTGGCAAACTATAAATCTTGCCTTCGGGAGGATACCCCAAAAAAGATGTTTTACCTCACCGCACATTTGAATGTAGTAAAAAAGACGAATTCGGATAAACAATAAAATAATTCCTCCATGGGAATATTAAGCTAAAATGTGGAATGAAAGCATACCTTTATAGCTGCTATAATAATCTTTTCGCCAAAAGGTCCCATTGTATTGCCAACATGCGCCTTCCATGGTCTTGTATTGGCTTCAGGTGTTGCAACCCTCAAAAATCCATAAACTATGGTGGAAACTTGTTCCCAACGGGAAAACATTATGACTGGATAATTGTGTGAAACAGCTCTGAGAGTCTGTAACCAATAAAATTCTCTACATAAGCCTTCCTTAGTACATAAAAAGTTAGTCTAATAA
Organism: Humulus lupulus; assembly: GCF_963169125.1. NCBI lineage: Eukaryota > Viridiplantae > Streptophyta > Magnoliopsida > Rosales > Cannabaceae > Humulus > Humulus lupulus. Next base: position 1,953,712 of record NC_084794.1, on the reverse strand, counting down.
ATAAAAATAAATAAAAGCTTGAGCAGATACTTCTCAGATCTTCTATTCGCTTCTATTTTATCTTTCATAAATTGTATAACTAGATCCAATTACAATGACAGATAGCCACTTTCTCAATTACAGCTAACTAACGAAAACACATACCCTAATACACACTCGTGCCCTCACTTCACACGAGATAAATAGCTACAATTCTAACAGGAAAATGTATTCAGAATTATATAACATCTATAGGAAAAAATAACTAATTCCACCATTGAAAACATGATACATCCACACAGGCATACAAATAGTAAATCCAAGATTACAGAGTACTTCAAGCAATGCCTAGATTCTTGACAAGAGAATAATTTCTAACAACCATAAAGCATGGTATTTCCAAACTAACTAATAGGTTACCTGGAGAGCCTCTAAGCATACTGTGTGATTGTTTACTTTTTCCAAGTAATGAAACAAAGTAACAAGAACACCTGGCTTCTTTTCAGCCTCAATAAAACCTGTAAGAAAGCCAATAATGAATTTATAATATTAAATGAAGAAATATACAAGGAGTTTTGTGTAAAATTCTTGAGCACACTTCTGACAATATGAAATATCAACACTTGACCATCCTCATGGCATGAAAATAATACTCACCTTCATTCATCTCTTTAAGAAGCACTTCTTTAACTTGCGTTGAGGACGGTGAGATAGTGAAAGCTGCTGTCAAACAACTAAAAGAAGCAGTCTGTTGAAAAAGAAAAGTATCACTGAGGCATGCAATGAAGTGAATAAAATTATGTAATTGTTATAATCAGAGAGGGAACCATACCAGTAGACCTGTCTGGTCATTTCTGAAAGGGAAACCAACTTCAATCCTTTTTTGTATAGATGTTATAACTGTTGGCAACAGTTCAGCAGTCATTCTTGAATATCTGTAACACAAAATAGCAATATGTAAGGATAGGATTTAGTGAAAAGATAAAAAAGCAGGATAAAGCAGGAAGTCACTTTGAGCAAGAGCATCCTGAACCTACAGCTACAGAAACATTCTAAATACTATTCCCTGGTCTCTAATATAGCTTGCAAATAGAGTGGAAATTTAATTAAACTTAAGTTGACCGAGTTGTGAAATTCCCAGTTTTTATAATAGTATAATTCATGTCCTAAATGACGGTAATAGTAGCCAGGTACCCAGGCAACTGGAGACATTTTATTTACAAATTGAATGGCATCAAGCTTAAGCAGCTCAATAAGCAATGCATAATAGTAAACCTGCCATTGGATTTGGAGGTTAAAAGATAGAAAAAAGATATGTATTTAAACAAAATAATGTGAATAGGAAATGAATTATACGGTGTGGATGATATCAAAAGCATGAGAATTTTGAACAAGGACACCAGCAATCTACCATGGTTTTCCCGCTGAATCAAGTAAAGAATACCTACACAAGAAATATGTGGAAATTGTAACTTAAGACTTGAGAATCTAAAGATGATGTTTATTGGACCAATTAAAAATCTGAGGAAAAAGGTGTACAGCCAAGAGCTCTTTCTTTCAAACCTGTATGCAACTGCATCAAGATATGCCCCAAGGAAATTGAAAGTGCTGTGAAAGATACAGATTTTGAAGGCTCCTTGTATTCTGCTACCTGCAAAAAAACTGAAGAAGGTCCATCCAACATGACTGCCAGAGTTGAGGCAGATGCAATCCGTGCCTAGGTATCATGGATTCAAGAGTCAGCAAGGAACACTAAAAAAGAAAATCATAATATTTTAGGTTCTTAACTTAAACAAATTTCCCAAAAAAGAGCAGTAATATATACCTTCAAATAAGGGTCAAATAGCAAGCATGTCATCAGAGTTGCTTCAAACTTCCTGATTATCAGAAAGTTGAATAAAATAAAACAATAATGCAAGAAAATTAAGCATTTTGACAATAATAATATATATATATATATAATGATAGTTTGGAAGAGTTAATTCTTCACCTTGGTTGTAATACATCACAGGTTGGCAAGAGCAATGTCCATTGAGTAGTAAATGATTTAGAATCAGCTTGACAAAGATCCTTCCCATCAAATTTCAAAGACAAATTCCATGAGCTTTCAAAGGTTCATTCTAAAGCAAACAAACAAAAAATAATAGAGAGGGGTTGGGATAAGAACCTAAAATAAATTACCTTGATGCAATCCAATGCCGCTATTCTAACCCTTAATTTCAGAGCACTGTCAGTATCTTTAACTGATGCATCGCTATCGCTGAAGTCTGAATCATCAGATGTAAAATCTTGTCTAGAAGATTCATGATCTGAGGAACTAGGAGAACTCCAAGCTGAAATGTCCCTTTTACGCAAGTGTGGAGGCCTGTATGGAGCACAATCTGTTCTTTTAGGCTCTTCCAAAGGCGACTTGAATTCTTTTATGCTAAGTTCCTTCTCCTTGTGACCATCAACTGGAAATGTAAATTGCGGTTTACCGAATTGGGGCTTACCATTAAGCCCATACGTAAAGAACATCCGCAATGCAGCCACAAAACTCGACACCTAAATAAATATATACATAACAAACGTTGACTGATGCTAAAATAGATATCCCTACATATTGTGGATTGATATCAAGTCTGCAACACACTCGTACACAGGTATAGGTACACTTACATGGTCAGAAAGGGAACCCTTAGGATCCATAAGAACCAAATGCAGGCAATGCAAAAGAGCCGCATAATACCTGCAAAGACAAGGACAGTCTACTGATTAGGATAAAAGCTCTTTCTCTTATATTTACAGTTTTTGCTAATGTAAATTTGGTGGTACCTGGACATGACGCTATCTTCCGAAAGCACACTCTTAGATGCCAAAACATCCATCATTTTCCTAAACACCTGGTTTGGTCATGAGAAACTGGCCTAAGCAACAGAGTGTATAGTTCTATATATTATATAGTATAAGTAAAAAAGAATAAATATTTGTATGTGTACCTCAATAGTTGATATCCATATATGAGCAGAAAAGGATGATCCCAGTCTGGAGATGGCTTCCTCAAGCATGGTGAAGGCAATGGTTTGAACTTCCCACAAGGAGGTCCCAGACTGGTTGATCCTCTTAGCTGTCAACTCTGAATGAGAGACTGCAACTATGCCAACCAAGAATTTCACCCATTGAATATCATCTGAAGATGACATTTTTCTGCGGTATCCTTTCAAGAGACACCTTATAATTGGAAAAACAAAACACATTATAAATATATAGATATCGATTGAGGAGTTGGATAAGAGTGAATGGTACCTTAACGTGGCGAAGCATTGGAGAAGAGAATCAGAGTGAGTAGCAAACGAAGAAGAAGGTGGTGTGGTGATGAAAAAGTGGATCAAGATTTGGAGAGAATGGAGAAATCGAGTCCAGGATGAGGAGCTGAGCTGGAGAGGAACGCGATGGCATACGTCGTGGATCTACGAAGCAAAAACATCAAACAGTATCATCAATATCAGTACGAAATAGAACTTGTATCAGAAGAAGAAGAGACTTACGAAGTGAGAGAAATGAGGAAAGGCAGAGTGATTATGAGCAGTAGAAAGCAGCTCCATTAGAAAAAGCAAATCGGAGATGAGCTCGTGAGGAGGAAGATCGGGGGCGGCGGAGAGGAGAGTTTGGGAATGCGAGAAAAGGAGTTGGTGGAGGAGATGAGGAGTAGGCGGCGGATTGGTCACAATTTCGTCCCGGAGACTCAGAAACGCCGTTCTCCATGTTCTCACCGAGTCCTCCGACATCACCACCGCTCAAGCTCAGCCTCAGCTCACTGTGATTGACTGTCCACCATCAAAGCCTCCTCTTTCCCTCCCTCTTCATTTGGGCTTTCTTGGGCCTTTACCTCGACCTAAAACCAGGCCCATCAAAATTTTAAAAATACCACAAATTGAGCTAATAGACCATTGTTTTTACAGATTTATATGGTATATGTATTTTTTATTTAAAATTTGATGATTATTTCATATATTTATATATAATGGTATATGATATGATTTGATAAGGATTTTCTATCCAACTTGGGTTGATAATTATTAAAGTTGGTTTGGTTGTGTATAAAAGAAGAAAGTTTTGTTATAATAACACGTGTACATCTAGAAAAAAACAACAACAAAAGCATCACCATTGATTCGGCTTTTATCCATCTATTGATTCTGATTGGTTGGCACTACACATCATATCATATCAAATGTTTACTAAATATAACATAATCTTAATTATTATTTTAATATCAATTTGCATAGACCATGGTGCTAATAATAATAATAATACAGCTCAGTTTTAAAATAATTAGCAGAACGATTGGCATTTTTCTAAACTCTACATTCTTTTTAATATAAATATGGTATTTTCAAAAATACTAACAATTTTTATTTTTTTTTGGTACGTAAGAAAAAACTCATCAGCGAGTGAGTGATATATCAAAGAACAAGATTGTTGACTCTGAGAGCAAGAGCAACAATGGTGAAGAAGGAGGAGTTTTTGACGGGAGACGAGATCAGAGAGGTAGCCAGAGCTGACTTCCCACCCAACTTCGTCTTTGGGGTGGCCACTTCTGCTTATCAGGTATCTCATTCTCATGAAGATCAAGATCAAGATAAAGATGAAGATGATGAATTATTTTCTATAGATATATAAATCGAAAGTTGATTACTGTATGGATGGATCTGGAAAACATAAATAGGTTGAAGGTGCGAGCAATGAGGGTGGTAGAGGTCCAAGTATTTGGGATGCTTTTTCACACACTCCAGGTATTTTTATCATTGTTGATTATTGTTTTTTAGCGAAAAGTCAATTTCTTTGTTTGATTATGCCGTTGTGTGTCGATTAGGTAAAATTCTTGATGGAAGCAATGGGGACATTGCAGTGGACCAATATCATAAGTACAAGGTCTCCACTCACCTCTCATCACATCGATCAATCCATGCTTTTCTTCACTCACTCACTTGTGTACTGCTATTGTATCCATACAGGAAGATGTTGAGCTCATTTCCCAGCTGGGATTTCAAGCTTATCGATTTTCCATATCATGGTCTCGCATCTTCCCAGATGGTTTGGGAACCAAGGTCAATGAAGAGGGAATTGCTTATTACAACAATCTCATTAATGCTCTTCTTGAGAGAGGTATTACTATTGGGATCATTTGCATCTGGTTTCTTCCTCATAACTTGTATTCTATTCTATATGCTAAATACATTTTTGTTGGTTGTATAGGTATCCAGCCTTATGTAACTTTGTACCATTGGGATCTTCCCTTGCATCTTCAAGAGATAATGTTAGGGTGGCTCAACAAGGATATAGCGTGAGTACTAATAACTAATTCACACCATGTCTTCCAGGTGTTTGATTAATTTATCTATCTTTTCCATGTGCTGTGCTGAATGCTGTTAGTTTATGATTTCGTAAAATATTTTATTTCCTTAATGTGTGTCCCTGTGTTTGGAAATGGAAACATTGCAGAAAATACTTCGCCATATATGCAGAGACTTGCTTTGAAAATTTTGGTGATAGAGTCAAAAATTGGTTTACGATCAATGAGCCCCTTCAAACTGCTGTAAACGGTCATTGTGTCGGAGTATTTGCTCCAGGGAGATATGAGCAGGCATCCACAGAACCATATTTGGCTTCACATCATCAACTCTTGGCCCATGCTGCTGCTTATTCCGTTTACCAAAGCAAGTTCAAGGTATGCTGCACAAGCCATTTGCTTTGTCTTTAGACTCCCTTCATCCTGCTCTAAATTAACTTAGCTCAGCAATATGACCTTAGCTTTGTTGAATATTCAAATATGGATGCTCTAGCAGACTAACAGGGAATGCGAACTTAAAGATGGATATATTTATAGTTGTCTAATCTTGTTTTCAGGAAAAACAAGGGGGGAAAGTGGGTTTGGTAGTAGATTGTGAATGGTCAGAACCTAATTCAGATAAGATTGAAGATCAAACAGCTGCGGCAAGGCGCCTTGATTTCCAAATTGGATGGTACTCTCCCTGAAGCGCAACATTATTTGCTTGGAAATTATTGTTAATTCATTGTTTTAGAATCTACAAGAAGTCCTTACATATTACATATTTGATATGGTTTTTAACATCCTTAGCATGTATGTAATTGAGTCCAATACAACTCTGCATAAACATAAATAGATAAACTCTTTGTAATGTCAATATAACAGTAAGAGATCGCTAGAAGAAGTTTAAAACACTTCTTCGAGTGATGATGCATAACACTGTCTCATTTGTTTACCCTCTAGACTTTGAGAAATTAATGCCTGCACAGGTACCTGCACCCAATTTTTTATGGAGATTATCCTGAATCTATGCGTGAAAAAATTGGAGAGCAACTTCCCAAATTCACAGAGGAAGAAAAGAATTTGCTTAGGAATTCTGTGGACTATATTGGCCTGAATCATTATACAACAAGATTAATTTCACATGCAAAAGATAGCAGTGCAGAAAGTGACTACTACGGAGCACAAGAGATGGAGAGAATTGGTAATAACCATTTACCACCTCTTCTCTCTCTCTTTTTTCCATATAGCTTTCTATTGATTTATACTGTTTACTTTTTTTTATTGTCAGTTGAATGGGAAGGAGGTGAGACAATCGGTGAGAAGGTATTGAGTCACCTTTCTCTTTCCCTCACTCTTTCATAATTCTCTTGTTTTCTTTCAGATCCATAATGCATATATACAATCTTATAGCTTTATCAATCCTGTTGCAGGCGGCATCGGAGTGGCTTTATGTTGTTCCTTGGGGAATCCGGAAGGTTATTAATTACGTAGTCAAAACATACAATAACCCAACAATTTTTATTACTGAGAATGGTAAGCAGTGTAGTAGTAAATTTTACTGTCAGATGTATGGTTTAGTACTTGATATGATCATTACTCATCCAAAGTATCAACAACAACAACTCGTTATTATATCTTCCGAATCTCTGATGTGTCTATCATTCCTAACAAGTTACCAACCATTTGTTACATGTCAAGATCTTACATTGAACTTAATCTGGTACCATGGAATGAACAGCCTTCAGATGAGATTGATTCAGCTGTTTCATTGTTGATTTTGCATTCATGTAAAGTAGTTATGACAAGTGATGATGTCAGTGCCATTATAAAATACTGCTGCACTGCACTGCAGGTATGGATGACGAAGAAAATAAGGCTGCCCAGCTTCATGAAATGCTAGATGATAAGCTGAGAGTTACTTACTTCAAGGGATATCTTGCTGGAGTTGCTCAGGCAATCAAGTAAGTAGCTTAACCCATACGATCTGTTATATAAATGGGCAAATGTTCTTTTCCATTATGAACAGCAATAGTATGCCCGATCATTGTAGGTATAATGGTAGAAGCTCGGGACCAAGTTACTATTATTTCTTTTTCCGCTTTTGTATTATAATGCGTATCTTTGCATGCATACTATGTTTTGTTCATAATATGTAGTCAGTGATCTATGCAAGGAGAAAATATTGTAAATATTAGTTAAATTTGACAACACACACACCTCTTATGCAACACAACACAACATAATATTGATTGATGAAGCAGGGATGGAGCAGATGTGAGGGGATACTTTGCGTGGTCATTGTTGGACAACTTCGAGTGGGCTATGGGCTATACAAAACGATTTGGCATAGTCTATGTCGACTACAACAACAACCGGCTTACCCGCCACCCTAAATCCTCTGCTTATTGGTTCTTGCGGTTTCTTAAAGGTGATGAAGATAAGAAAGGCAAGGAAGAGTAGTACTAATACTAGCACTATTCTAGTAGTAACTCAAATGTCAACATCCCTTGTGTGCTTTGCATTTTCAATTACTCTCTTTCCTTACCGGTCCACCATTGTATTGCATGCACATTTATGCCTTGTAGAAACTTTGTAATGGCTATCCCCTCCTATTATGACCAAAAAAAATACAGAAATTTGGTAAATAAAAAAAAATATTACTCTAAATGAATAATGATGCATAAAATTTGTGACCAACCAAATAAATTAGACTAGGTGGCCAAAAAGCTTGGAGTATTGATGTGCCTCGAATAATAGTGGGACACAACTAGTATTGAGCTAGGGGCTGATTAGTATGGAATCTAAATTTAATTTTATAAATTTGCAAACTCAAAATCTGTGGGGTCCATCAACATAAGTAATTAATTTTGAAAATTTTCAAATGTTCTCTGACTAGATAATAAGATTAGATTATAATTATTGATGTACACTACAAGACTGAGCTTATGGAAAAACGTTTCATTGGGGTCAGATGAAGTTGATTCTAGAAATAAGTCTGTGGGGGATAATTATGTACAAGCACTTTAATTAGGCACGATTCATACTTTGCACATATGACAATTATGCTTTGTACAATTGTTCAATTGCATTGCATATATTGGGGTTTTTTTTCCTCTTTTTAGTTTACTGACTTGTTGGTGTTAACTGACTAATTATATAAGATTTTTTATCAATTTTTTTTGTCGGGAATATTAGTTATTACTATTCAGATTGTAAAGGAAAAAGAATACAAATTGGAGGGAGATTACCTCCAACCAGCAAAACTCATCATCCAGCTTAAGGGCATGATTCGCCAAACCATGGGCCGCATTATTAAACATACGGCCAACATGAGACAGAGATGCCCTCAGAAAAGTAGACAATACAGTTTTAATATCAGAAAAAATAATCCCCGGTTCATTATGATAGGTTGTATTATTATTCATAGCCATAACAAGAGAAAGTGAGTCATAAAAAACAACATCCAACTGTATTTCAAGTCTTTGAGTCCAAACGAGTGCAACCAAAAGTGTAATAGCTTCTGCTTGAAAGACCGACAACATTCCTGCGTGACGATCCAGAAGAGAGTTTTGGTAAGAATAAAACATGGATATGTCATAAGAATTGAAAATAAATCACTAAACCTCCTTCACCATTCCTTTGGTTAAGGTTCCTACAATCAATATACCATTGACCATTTGTGCCCACTTATGGTGATACCTTTTTAATTTCTGTGGATTTCTACAGGGACACTAACTTAAAGAAAAAGACACTGACCTTTTAAAGGCTTTGAAAGAGCCGCTATAACTTCCTTCTCGCTATAACTTCCTTCTCGGGGGAAAGGATGATTGCTCTAAACCCTATTGTTTTTGTTTGGTTAGATATTGTCGCATCTACTAATAAGGTAATGGGATGGTTCCTCAAATCTTCTCTACTTTGATGTGTAGATCTTACATTTTGTAAGGGTTGCTCTATCATTCTCTGTATGCTTCTTATTGATTTGAAATATTAGGTTACCCATTCAAATACTTGGTATCCTTGTCTTACTGGTTGTTCATGAATTCTTTTATTCCTCTCAAACCATATTACCCAAGCTATAATGAGCATTTTTTGGAAGGATTCTTTTTCGAGAATTTCAGAGTCATAAAGTAGAATTTCCTTAAAGGAAATGTCTTCTTTCCTATGTGACATGAACAGATTGTCCCACCAATCTCATATTTCTTTGGAGAAGGGACACTAAAAAACAGCATGTGCATTAGAATCCTCTCCAAAACCGCAGTGGACAAACACTGTGTGTAGAGATATTGCGTCTGTTTAGGCCTTTGAGAGTGGGCAAAATTTCATGGTATCCTCTCCATGCAAAATGTAAAATCTTTCATGGTATTTTGATTCCCCAAAAAGACTTCCACCACAATGATAATACTACTCCAAATGAAGAGGGCAGTGTTGTGTCAATAGTCATAGCTAGATTATACCCACTTTTGACAGAATAGTTCTCATGATTTATATAGTGTCAAAGCCATGAATCTAAATGATCAAAAGGATTTAAAGGTATGGTTAAGATGTTTTGAGCGTCAACAGCATTAAAAAATTGTTGGATTTGTATCATGTTTCACGAACCAGGAGTTTCTATGAGATCATGCACTCTAAGAGGATAAGATATATCAATTATACTCGGCAAGAAAGATGGAGATCTTGGGATCCATGGATCACTAAAAGCCAAGGTATCTTTCCCATTTCCTATACGTCTTTGCAATCCTTTACGTAAAAGATCCATACCCTAGATGATACTTCTCCATGTTTGGGAAGGGTAATGACCTTCTCTAGCCTCCATTATACTTGTATGTTGATAGTATCTTGCCTTCAGCACTTTTGCAAGGAGGGAGGTAGGATTTATTAGTAGCTACCAAGCCTGTTTTGCTAGTAATGCCTGATTATTCTGAATAAAATCTTGAAATCATAATCCTCCCTCACGCTTTGGTCTGCACATTTTATGCAATGCTCGCCAATAAATTTTCTTGTGCATGTGCATAAATAGATTCCCACCATAATCGGGCTTGTATTCTTTTAATATCTTGGCACAATCCTTCTGGTATACATAAGCACGACATAAGATATGTTGGCATAGCTTGGATAAACGCGTTAAGTAAGATTTATTTACTAGCTTGAGAAAAAAGCTTAGTTTGCGACAAATGTAACTTCATCCATACCTTATCTTTTATTGAATTAAACAAAACTCTGTTGTTTCTACCTCCCAACATAAGTAGACTCAGATATGTTTCTTTGGAATCAGTCCTTTATATATTGAGAGAGGATGTATACAAAGTGGCAATCTCTTCCGATAAGACTTTTGATCAATTTGTATGATGTTAATAGTTATAGTGACCCATAAGCTATACTTTAGCGAAAGATATATTGTATAAAAATAGGAGAATTGAGTAAACCATAAACTTTTCTAGTTCACTAGTTTTCTGGTGCTGACCTATGTAATTTTGTAGACAGTTGCTTATGATGTAATGCTTTTTTCTTCTTTCCCTTTATTGGAGACCAATCTAATGTAGATGGTATTTTTATTATAGTGAGTTGTTTTTATTTGAGTTATTGTTGTTGGATTTGGATACTCTAGAGTCTATACTGAAGTAAGTTTACTTGAAATATATTCCATTCAATTTTAAAATATTGTAATACTTAATAATGTCATTTAAGGCTTTGAGGTGTTGGAATTGGATTTTAGTTCTTAAACAAGCTATAGATTTAGCTGTTTTATTATTACTAATTTATTTGGTTGGTTTGTCCTGTTAGTTGTCTCATCTTTGCTAATTGTGTCATTTATTAAAAAATCTGATTAGTTTAAGTTAGAAATATTCAGCTTTATTATATTTGGTTTGGTCCACCTTATTAATGATTTTGAGACCCTACTACTAACAATTATGAGTGGTACATAATTTTAAACCAAATAAAAAGACAAGCAATGTACATAAATATATATGTATATATATATGTATATGCTTTGTTTGATTAGATGTGGATTGGATTCTAGAGATGTAATATAATAATGTTCTAAAAGGAAATTTTGGCACTAAACTTCTAGTTTAAGTGTTCAAAATATCTCTTTTTTATTTCCATTAAAAGCAGAGAATCAATATATATGTATTATATTCTTATACTCCTTCCTAACTGTGTAGTGGGCAATACAAATATTTATTATTTATATATCAAATTGCTACACTGTAAAAAATATTTTACACATTTTTTTTTCAGAGTTGAAAAAAAATATATATATATATTATATTTGATTGAGAAGAATATGACAGCTTCAAGACTTTGGTTTTCCACCATAGGCTTGCTTGCATATGGAACTGGGTTTTTGGTTAGGTAGGCACAGCTGTGAGGACGGTGGACAGCCCCACAGGCAATTATCCCCAAAGCTGCCCGAGACCTGCCCCTGCCCGCCGAAGAAGGTCGCTGGGGGCTGACCGATCAAAAAGTTTCCATCCAAGTAAAGTCTTCTCAACGACTTCTTTTTCCCGAACTCCAATGGGATTTTGCCACGTAACCGATTGTACCGAAGAGACAGAGACGATAACAGAGGATAAGCCGCGAAATTAACAGGTGCGTATCCTTGGATTTTGTTGAAGCCCAAATCGACGGCCACGAGGTCGCTTTGTCCCGCGGCGGGCGTCGAGATCTCGACACCTGTCAGGCTGTTATTGGACAGATTAACCTGCTGGATTGACGGTAGGAGAAAGAACCAGCTCCGCAGTGTTCCGGTGAGCGAGTTCTCGCTGAGTTCGACCACTTCCAACTGAGTCGAACCGTCGAAGGACGATTTGGACAGCGGCCCGGACAAGGAATTTCCCTTGAGAGCGAGTTCGAGCAAATTCGGTGGGAGTCTGGGGATCGAGCCTTCGAGTCGGTTGAAACTCAGATCGAGCCGACGCAACCCGGACATGGAATCCATGGCACCGGGAAGAAACCCGGAGAGAGAATTACGCGAAAGGTCGAGAGCTTGGAGGAGCTTGAGGTTGGCGATGGAGGAGGGAAGCGAGCCGGAGAAGTTGTTGGATCGGAGAGTGAGGGATTGGAGATTGAGGAGGGAAGATATGGAGGAAGGAATGGGGCCGTAGAAGTAGTTATCGGCGAGGTCGAGAGTGTGGAGTTGGGTGAGCTGGGAGAGGAGTGGGGTGAGGGTGCCGGAGTAGCCAACGGGGTCGAGAGTGATCTGGGTGAGGCGGGTGGAGTCGGGAGAACAGGTGAGTCCACAGGTGAAGTGGATCCGGCGAGGGGAGGCACATGGGTCGGCAGCGGCGAAGTCCCAGGAGGCTAAGCAGGACCAGGATGGAATGGAAGAGGGTTTAATGGAGGCTTTGAAGGCCTTGAGGGCTGAGATGTCAGAGGGTGCAGTGAGAGCATGAGCATAATCGGTGGAGTGGACAAAACAGAGGAAGAAGACGACGACGACGACGACGGAGATAGAGAAGAAGGTGCCCATTTTGCTGGGTTTTGATTTGAGTTCAGTTTAGTTTAGTATAGTTCTGGAGAGAAAGAGAAAGAGTTATATGTTATGTAGTAGTAGAAGTAGTGTGAAACCATGAAAGTGAAAGAATGAAAAGAATGGAGAGAGAGAGAGAGAGAGAGAGAGAGATGTGGACTGTGTGTGAGTAGAGTCTCTCTCTGGCTGGAGAGCACTCGAAAATTGATTGGTTTGATGCATGGAATGGTGGGCACCCACGTATGTGCATGTCTCAATCTTTGGCATATTTTTATTTTCTGTCCTTCCAATTAATTCAATTTTTATTTTATTTTATCTCAAATTTTTACATTCACTTATAAGTTTTTTCTTTATATTTTTTCTCTAAAATAATAAAAAAAATATATAACTACACACGTGAAGTTGAAAATATGTTGAGCTAAAATAAAAGAGGGGTTTAGTTATGCTTTTTAGTTAAATTTTATAATTTTAGTTATTATAACTCACTAATTGTGAGTGCTCTTAGCTACCAACATTAAGTGGTGTATAATTGGATATTTTATATCAAAATATATTAATGGTATGTGCACTAAAATAATTTTTTTTTTTAAATAATAAATTTTATTCTATTTATTAAATTGAAATATGTGAACGAATTTTAGATTATAACTTATATTTGGCCTAAAGAGACTTGCTTTTGGTGGTTGGCTTTTGCCTTTGGAATGAAATTACGTTACTTCAAAAGAAAAAAGAAATTAAATTATTGCCAACATGGTAAAAAAATTAGCTAGCTTTGTTGTTGTGTTCAAAATGGTCAAAATACATTACCCCAATATTATTATTATTATTATTACTAACAGAAAGAGGAAGTTGAAGTTGGGTTGAGACAAGCATTAGTATTTATTTAGACAATTAAACATATGTTCTCTTCTATATTCTATAGTAGTAATATTATTACCACTTTTTTTCAAGCAATAAAAGATGTTACACCAAATCCTATTTTCTAAAAGTACAACTCCAAGTCCAATTCCAACAACTATATGAGAATGTTACATATACATAAGATCCCTCAAGGTGACCAAGATAAACACAGTACAGTACTCTCTACTCAACTTCTGTCAACAGCCCTTGTATGCTTTGCATTTTCAGTTACTCTCTTTCCTCTCCATTCCACCATTGTATGTATTTATAGACCCAAAAAATACACAAATTTGGAGGTGAAAAAAAGGTGCTGCTGACCTAAACGAATAATTGTACATAAAATTTGTCACCAACCAAATTGAACCAGGTGGCCACCAAATCAGCATTTTTCTTAAAAAGAAAATATAAATTATACCTGGTCATTATTACGTTGCCAAACATGACCTCTTTTTTTTTTTTTTTTTTTTGTGTGGGCCAAATATGAATACGATTCCCCTTAAAGTAACTTGTTTTGCAATTTGCTAGCTGTGTTCAATATGGGTAAATTTCCCCAATATTTATTATTGCCTACAAAAAGAGAAAGTTGGATTGGGACGAGTATTAGTAATTTAATCAAATTAAACCTATGTTTTCTTCTCCTTTGTTGGAAAGAAAACACTCTAAACATCACTGGGAAAGTAATCTATAAAGTATTGACTAATATTTTAAGGACAGACAAGAAAAAAGATGTTGCACCAAACCCAATTTTCTAGGTATTCAAAGTCGGATGCTCTAAAATTTCAAGTCCAACTATGAGAATGTATATATTAAATTAGCCTAATCAATTGCAATGATAATAATATGTTACAAATATATACATATACATAAGATCCTTGTTACAGCATTGTTGTCACTAGTACAAAGATACACAGGTACCATTAGATTTAGACCTTGACTTGTTAAACTACCAATTACATCAAACTAAATATGACATAATTTCTCCTTCCTTCCCCCGTTGAAAAGAAAAAAATTAATTATAAAACAAAAGAAAAAAGAAAAAAGAGAACACCCCCTTTGAAGAAACAAAAAAAAAATCTAGTGAAGAAACAAAAAATGATAATAAAAGGACCATCATCAGCCAAACTACGTATCAAACTGTATCTGCCTTTTCCTATGTAAGTTCTCAGAAGTCGGATTTCATGAGCTTTATTCTCGGCTTTACATTGATGTTGTCAAAGGGCATTTCCTGTTCTACATTGATGTAATCCTTTGTCTTTAGAACCTGAAATTTGTTTGAATCATTATGAAATAAGGATTTCAAGGACATGTAAGAGAAATCTAATACTAATTTTTAACATGAATAGAAACAGAGCATTGCATTACCAGTGTCTCGAAAAACATCCTTGATGCTTCCTTGCGAGTTTTCCCCGTCAATAGATTGTCCATTGGGAGAACCCTCTTTCCATGCACAGATTCCTTGTCAAATAAGGTTTGGAGATACTTGGCAACAGCCCTATACGCGAAGCACCAGAAAGTTTGTTAAAGATGGTAGTTCTGCCGCCGATGATGAGGCGTGATAATTCAAAATAATAAATCAAAATCTCATATTTTTACTAAGTTTCACCCAAAACTTAATTGGAAGAGATTTCTAGACATAGAAAGACCAAACATAAGCTATTCAGCACATGCCTAGACATAGAAAGACCGAACAGGTGATGAGGTATTGAAGAATCAATACACTTGCTCAGTTTCACATTCGTAAACCGATTCTCCAAAGAAACAAGAACAGACTAAGGAGGCATATTACCTGGTTCGAGAAGACCATCCAGTGTTTTCAAGAATACGAGTATCTTCAGCACCTGGCATATCATCATCATCTTCATAGTCTTCTTCTACGTCGTCATCATCTACATTCAAAAATTCTGAGGGGAAGAAAAAAGAAATTATGATTAGTAAAAACTAAGAAAACAAATGCACGGGTGAAAATGTGTGACTTGACTAGGTTGCAGTATTGCAGTAATTAATATAGAGTAGCAAAAAGCAACACGAATAGAGGAGCAGGCAAATTTTATCAAAGATTTATACAGTAGCACCATATCGCCAGATACTCACAACACCTCTTTCCCTTGTGAAAAAAAAAAATTATGACAAAATTCTTCAAGAGCTACTTGGGAATGTGATTCATCAATGACCAACTGGAACAGATTAAAATATTTCTTAAGACAAAAATCAAGAAGAAAGAGTAGTAAACCTGTGTCATTTCCAACTGTGACATCATCTTCATAATCCTGCACAATATAGGCCATAACTGAGTAAGCACCTCAGAAACATAAAGAGAAATAGATGAGACATTTGCACAATCACTAATCACAATCCACTCAGAAGGGGAGAAAGAATAAAGGAGACAGAACATTGTTAATTAAAAGGAACCAAACAGAGATGAATCATGAAGGATCACATACAGCACGAAGCTCCATTGCAGAACTGTCAGCCGTTATTCCTTCATTTACATCAATTTCCTTGACGTCTGCATTTTCTCCTTCATTCAAGGGAGCATTTTCTACATCCACATTCAGTTCTAAGGGAAGACTAGAATCTAAGTTAGCTCCATCAGCTTGCATACAGCTAAAAGCCAAATCCTTGTCTTCACGTACTTCTTCTGGTGCCTGGACCTCATCCGGATTCATAATGCTGAAATCGTTGTTTTCATGTACTTCTACAGCTTGATCTCCAGGCCCAGAAAGCATAATATCATACCCCTCAGTTTCCACGAGGGAGGCATGTAAATTGAAATTATCTTTCTCAGGATCTACACTAAATTCAACACCATGTCCAATATCTTCAATAGCATCAACTCTCCCATTACTTGTGTCTGCTAGTGATGTTTCCTCAATAGGCTCAGTTTCAAACTTCTGTGGAGACATGCATGATGTATCCATTGGTGCAGAAGCATCTACACCATTACTCTTATCCACAAGATCTCCTTGCACAATGTTTTCTGTCATCTTGTTGGCAATATCATTGGAATCAGGTTCAATCTGAATTGACGACTCAAGCCCATTAACAGAATGATTTGCTGCATCAGCCACTTCAATATTTTGTACATCAATTTCCATTTCAGCTACCACACCCAAGTTTTCATGTTGAGATCTGAAGTCAATGTTTTCAGCGTGCTGAATCTCACTTTGAATGGGAATGTTAACAAATTGTGTTTCCAAATCACTTCTGACAAAAACAGAAGACTCTACATTCTTCGTCAATTCAACAGGATCACTGCTTTGATCATTTTCACAAACCCTTATCCTACTCAAATCAAATTTCTCATGGTGCAAAAATATCAGTGCTGTGGACATACCTGAAATACAAGTAAAAACCAACTCAACAAACTTGTAGGATATTATGAAAAATTAAGCCAGAGATTACATGCAATGCTCTAGAATCAACAATAAAACCGAGACAAACCAAACGACCCCAAAAATTGGAAGAAAAGGTTACAATCTCATAATCTAGAAAAGCCAAGTAAAAACCACACCAAAACTTATCAATTATAGAAAGGATGAACTTGTGTACAAGGAAGAGCAAAATATTCCATGTAAAGACCATCATTATACATCTTATATATGTTCCGATGTACCAAAAATGCAAACTACCAACAGTAGACTGTACTTGCCTAATAAGGTAAGGTAAATAACCTGAAATATTAATTCCAACGCTACTAACTCACCAGTAAAACTGGGTTGATTAAAAATTTCTGCCTCCAAGAATTGTCTTTGAATCATTGAGATTTCTTGGCTAGTACAGGGAGCTTTCTTACGCAGGCGACGTATGCCTTCTGTATTTGTCAATTGTTGGCGTATCATACTTCAAAAAAAGAAAGAGAAAAAAACAAGGAAAGAAGAAGAAAAGTCAGATGTTTGAATCTTGCAAAAAGAAAAATATTAGCACGCTTAAAAACAAGCAAGCTTAATTTGATTCATGGCTTAATAAAACTTACTACAAGACATTATAGGCTAAATTTCATAGTAAAACTAGTTATGTTACAAGACTGCTATATAAAAAAACAACTTTCTACCACTTTTTCCTGGACAACACCGTCACAGTTAGTTGACCCAAGTGTGTTATTATTAGTATCTCTAATTGAAGATGTACATAAGATCACATAAATAACGACGACATATCAGCAGGAGATCATGTAAAGGGTTGCACAAAATTTATATTTAAAAAAAAATCTTAAACTTTATTTACTGTTCAACCATGATTCAAGTTGAGGTACTACAACATTAGTGTGTTTCTAAAGCTTTGTTACCAAGTTGTGTCTAGTGCGATTTGTTAACTCTCTCCCTCTGCCTGTCCCAAACACTCATACACAGCGTTGTTTCATTTGCCTGGGTAGAGCAAACAACGGTTTCCATGTCTGATAGGGTTTGTACTAGGAAGAGGCTTACACTTTTTGTTTTGCTGGGGAAGAGGTTTTTACTTGACTATACAGCTTGGTATTTAATTCAAACTTTTAGGACCAACGAGACAAACTAAAAAATGAAGTTTTGCAGATAAAATAGGTCACAAGCATGCAAACTAAAACATACTCGCCATGTAGAACCATCATATCATCCATAAGCACTTTTCTCTTCGAGGCACTAGCCCGGCGAGCAGACCGAAGGCGTTTCGTTGAAATTGTTTCAGGTACAGGTGGAGTGGGCTTCATCTTCAAAACTAATGATTTTCTTCCAACTGACGCAACAAGAAATAAGATTTAGTCAGAACCTCCATAGCAGTAAGTACATCAGAGCGAATTCATCAAAATAATAGAAATATTAATCAACTCCTCTGACAAGTCAAACAACACCAGTGCATAAACAAAATAACTCAAAGATAATAAACAAACCCATTTCAATACCTAAGATAGAGGACAGCAAATCATTATCATCAGGAATGGATTCTGTGGTTCTATTCAACCTGGTCATATTAAACGAGTCACTCGAGTTTAAACTATGTACAGTCAAAGTACTCTCTGTGAAGCTACGTTTCTTTCCTGTCGTAATTTTGATCCCAGCACCACTCTCATCAACCCTAGGTGTGGACTCCATCAACAAATCATTTGGTTTACTAGTAAACCCATCAGTAAAAGAGAGCAGCTTTTCAGGGGCAGGTAAGTCTAAAGCCACAGATCTGTCAAAATTCTCTAACTGAATATCACAAGATGCTACATTAGCCATTTCTTCATCCAACTTCCTGCAGTCAGCTGGAGTCTCTACCCATAAAGCAGGTTCAGAAAGCTGTTTATTTTCTGTGTCCGGTCTTATAACATCAATTGAATGGCTCTCTTCACCTGCATGAAAGAATAAGTCGTATAAGCTGCACCTAAATTAGACAATTCAGAAGCATGGATTGCATATTCTCCTTTAGATATTCCCATAGTTGTCAAACAATCACGGACGGTAATTGGGAGGAAAGACTAAATTTTACCTCCAAAAGATGATACATCAAGTTCTTTCTGAGTGCAGGCATGGAGTCCAGGAAAATCAATAGATGCAATGAAATCATGAGTAGCATGATTCAAAGTATTTGTTTCTATTGGCTCTTGAGAAGTCTGACCTTCAACATTCACAACCTCTGGTCTCCCAGGTGACTCAGGTGGACAAACAACATTTGTTAACAATGCATTGCTAGGGGAGCATGATTCTCCCATGTTGTGAGTTTCAACGTCAATTGACGAAGTCTGACGACCAGGATCCTCCAGTTCTGTGGTCACCTGGGAGCAGCTAGGAGATGCAACAGTTTCCTCCAATCTAACTCCGGGAGATTCAGGGCATTGTACATCTGTTCCGTCACCAATGTGTCTAGTTCTTTCGTTTATAACAACACCATTGTGTATGTCTTCCACCCTGACTGGACCATCCACTGCATTAATGTTTCCATTTGAACACTCTGGAGCCAGAGGAATAGGTTTATCATGCTCAACAGCAGCTAATGGTGTTGAAACCCCATTATCAGCAGAGATGTTCTCTGTAGCAACTGGAATAGATGCTGAATGAAGCTGCAAATTTGCTTGTTTCGTCTCCACTTCACTCAAAAGGCAGCCATTCTCCAAAGGAGCAACAGTTTCGTGGGCATCACACTTACTAATATCATTATCTGCATCTTCAGGTCCTTCAAATTCTAATAAATCGTGGTCTTTTGATTCCAAGTGACCATCAAAGTTCAGAGGCCCTTCAAACTTGGACAGGCTTGAATGTTCCACAAATCCAGGAGTAGATGGGTCCTCAGCATGCTCAAAAGCTTCAATATCTGCATCAGTGACTTCAATCTAGCCCACAAGCAATACATTTATCAACAAAAAGAATTAGTAAAAAATGCAATACGATGAAATATAATTTATTTATATATATATATTAATCTAAATCCTCAAATTTTGTTTCTTATTAAAATACATTTTGTTTAAGAAACAGAAAGAGAACCTGTTTATATTAAAAAAAAGTGTCTAAATCTTTAGAATCAAATAGCAAATGAACCATCCAATACTTTATCCCATAAAGACTCAAGTTTCCCTCTAAATCTTCAGAAACTCCATTATTCCATTCAACCCAAAGACCGACAAATAGCAATGATCACCCCATTCCACAATATTTAATCATTTAAAGTACAGAAATATATATAAATCTATCAATATTCCCGCTCCCCCACCCGCCCACCACTAACACGGAAAAAGAAATAGGCATACAGCATGAGAAAACAGAAAGCAGCAATAAATTTTGGGCATAGTTGGTCAACCTGGTCCCCAGTGCCATCCACATCCATTATTTCTGTAGTTCTAGACATCCCCTCAATGCCCTCATGCATTACATCTTTTTCTTCAGGTGTCATTGGAGGAGCTGATGCCTGCAGATCACCACTGATAAAAAGAGCAAGATTGCTAGAATCAGTCAACCCACCCAGCACGACGAGTAACAGATTTAACACTAGAAAGAGTTGAGGTGACAGAATAATTAAAAATACTAGATAAGGACAAAGTTATGCATGTAAAAAGCTTACTCTGGAATTCCATCATTATCTTGGGCAGCAACCTTGCCTAAGAAAAGGTCCTGTTTGTAACCATTCAAAGGGATTTAGTTTTGTACTTTAAAAAATAAAAATAAAATATACTCAAAATGCAAATACAGCTAGAAATCTTAATGTAAACAACAGATCCAAAAACAAATACAGCACAATAGATAAGCATCTAACAAAATCATCCATATCTATATTATGTCTCATTACTAACTGATACAGAGGCAATTTTAGGAAAAGAAAAAGCATCCTGCTGTTTAAAAAATAATTAAAAATCAAACCAACTAAAAATTGGCTTTATTCAAGCAATTAAACAATCAGTAATAACTTGCTTGTCTAACTTCTGCTTTTTCACACACTCGTGAAGCGTGTTAATGAACATCTGCACTTGCCTTTCCTTTTTTTTTCACAATTGCATTAAGTTGTAGTCCTTCACTACTCAACATTTCAAATCCTAGTTCAACATACTTTCTTCTTTTTTAGGAGTATTATATTATGGTAGCCTCAACTTATTAAGGGTAAAATCTGACAATTGATATTGTAAACCACAACGTACTTTTATTTTTATTTTTTTTAAAGAAACAACTTTGTGTTAATAGGTGGTGAAATACAAAGTTTAGGAAATAACTTTATATTGTCTCGATACCAAGTTGAAAACACATTCATGTCAAAGAAAGAAAAAGAAACCACACATGAAATATGAGTCCCAACACTTTCTTTTAGGAAATATTCTTGTTCATTTTGTTTATATATCTCAGGTTTATTCATTTGACATGAACTCATTCCAAAAGAGGGGGGAAATAGTGAAAGCATACAGGAAAAGCTATATGCATTTACTATCAAGGATGAAAAAATCAATATCATCACTGATATTTCAGCCAAAAGATTGTTTAGAGGCTCGTACCGATATATTTTAGGTGTATAATGTTTTCGTAAGAAAAAATTAATTCAATTCATGTATTGAAAGTTTGGTATTTCTTAAGGATTTTATTCAGAATTTTCATATTCTTAAACAAATATCCGAGTATCAATGAAACTTCCAAAAAAAAAAATCCATAGATATCAATATTTTCTATACCATTTTCCTCAATACTGTTATTTTCATCATTAATTACCCTAAATAAGCATTTAAGGAAAATAGCATTTAGTCTAAATCAACATCGCTAAGGAATCCCACATAAAGGCAGAAACATTGCAAAATCATATTCTGTATCCATATAATGGAAGAAGTTTATAACTAGCCAAACTAATTTGTAACAAAAATACATCATTAATATCCAAATATGGTATAGTTACCTCATCCAGGTCGAAACCAATTTGAGAAGTATCACCATCGCCAAATCGCTCTAATAACACACCATGAGATGTTAGAGATTCAGTTAGTTGAATCATAACTCATAGCTATCAATAATTTAAAAAAAAATTATTTCATTTCTCAAAGCAACCATTTATTTCTGAATAGGGATACCCTTCTATAAAAATTATAAAATATCTTTAAAATAATAACTTTAATTTGTAAAACTTCACTCCACTATAGAAAATGAAAAGAAATTCCTATAAGACATCTGCAAGAGAAATAAAACTTCCAACTACACTCCACTTTCTAACACCTTAGCCCCAGAAAACCCTCTAAAAATAAACTCAAACCACGCCCCAGAAACTCAAATGAGTCCAGGAACTTCTATCATGCTACTGCATATTCAATTAGAACAATCATCATGCAATTGAAAAACAAAATACTAACCATCCAATCCGAACTGAGATGTTGAGTAAACAACACCTTCCATGGTATCTTGAAGTGTAATCTGATCTCTTGCACTGACATGATGATCAACATAGTTACTGCAAGAACATCACTTATCAGTAAATTAGGTTGTTCAGCTGTAATAATCTAAACTACCACTTTTTATTATTGATTTCAGATAAGAAACAACTAACCCCTGAAACATTTCATTATCTGGAAGCTCAAAATCATCAAGGTCAAAAGTTTCTGGCAAGGTGATGGAATGATATGGTGCAGTAGATTCTTCTGGAGGCAAATCAACTGCAGTGGAACGAAAAGCTTGCTTTATCTTAAGCAAAGCCTCACTGCAATCATCAAAAAGGTAGTTCACCTTTCTTGAATATATCCTAACAACTCCAAGTAAAAGATGGCTGGACAACCGGAGTGCTATAGGAACATCAGGAAAAAGAATTGAATCTGTCCAATGAAATTAAATCAGATGAATAACATTAGCATATATATTTTTAATAGAAACAGAACTTGTATTAATATGGGGAAAATACAAGAGGAAAAAAGTGGTGAAAAAACCACAGAAACAGGGCAAAAAAGCTAGGATTTTACAACAGACTAGCCCCTACACAAATCAGAGAACATTACACCTTTAAAGTCTTTAACATTGTAAATTTGTAAGCCCGTAGAACTACCCAGTATATTATTATATAAATAAAAATATAAAGAGTATCATATTTGAATTATCTTGTTCAAGCCTCTTGTATTATTTCATAATTAATACAAGATTTGTTTCTTTAAATGTATATATAAATAAATATTTGGCAGTCGCTCACAATTCACATTAGTGTGGATAAGAAGTTTTGGTTTTTTCTATATTTTTATCAATAAACTAATTCTTGTTTCCTATTATTATTATTTTAAGAAAACAGTTCACTTTTGTTCTAAGCGCTCTTAATTTTTTTTTCCATAATTAAAAGCCCTCTCATTTACTTTTAATATTTATTTCCATAAAATGATCCAACAAGAACTCTAGCTCCCTCCTCTTCTCTCATTTCATGGAAAATTACATTGATTTGCAAAAGATTTGAATATTATATAAACAAAAATGTAAAAGCGTCATTTTTGGTTTTAAGCACTCTTAAATATTTTTCCATTACTAAAACCCCTCCCATCCCATTGAACTTTAATTTCCCTATAATGATCCAAGACAACTCTTGCTCCCACCTCTTCCATCGTTTCAAAAAAAAATAAAAAAAGATTATCATAACACGCTGTAAACAAAATCCCATATAATATACTACACACAAATTTTCTCAGAAGTTGGACCAATACATTTGGAAACAGAAATTGTAAGTCCAGTGAAAAGTACTGTAACAAAAAATAATTGCCCAATGGAATATTATAAAAAAGAAGACAAAAATAAACCGCACAAGACCAATGCAAGGAAATCCAGCAATTGCATGTAACAGTAGATTCAACAAAACAAAACCTTCAGCGCTGGGTAGTTAAATACTTCATATCATGCTATCATTAGAACTAAACTACCTTAAATTAAAATTAAAATGCGTGGCTTGATAAACCACGAATTACATAAAGTCAATGCATTGCTGAAAATTATTTTCATCATATCTCACACGGCATCTTGAGCCCTGAGAAATTCTTGTGTTTAATTTTTAAACAATGAACGTATATTTCATTACTACGCACATATCATCTTCATGTCAATAATACCCAGTTTTTTTAAAGTAAGCTAATTTTCTCCAATAGTAACCTGACCTATCGCAAGGAAGTTGCGCACTTTCGCAAATTTAAAATAAAAGCAAGAAATGCCCGAAATTCAACTGATTTCTAGACTTTCCCTCTCATTTTCACAAGAAAGACAATTGAAACTGAGAATAAAAGGTAAAGAGTTGAAACTGACCTACTGAGACTCCGATATCGGTGTCTGCAACCTGATTCTTGCGGAGCTTCCTCTCCAAATGGGCCGCAATCCATATCGTCCCAAGTGGACCTTTCTTGGCCAAGATAAACTGAGAGTAAAACATTTTCCTAAATCCCTCCCCACCTTACTCCACCAATAAAAACCTAGATTTCATACAACTAGAACTTCTTTTAAAAAAAAAAAAATAAAGTCCTACAATTTCTGACTTCCACCGCCAAATTACACCTGCAAATAAATTATCCCAAATATAAAAAACTTCAGCTTCTACGCCATCTGCGTCGTAACCAAATCCACCCAAAATCGAGCTTAGGAGCTTCCTAATCAGCACAATCTTACGTGATACACCAGAGTAACCCTAGTTTCCCAAATAGGAATCGATCAACCATTCGTTACTTGCCAACTTTGCTCACCGAAGCTCAACTTAAATACAGATCCCAAAAAGGCTTCATTCGTAGGAAGAATTTAGCAGAAGAAACACCACAGCGGCGTCGAAAACGATCGACAGACGCCAAACGGGTGGTTCGGTAGAGAAAACCCTAGAACAGAAGGAGTATCGAGCGGTCAATTGAAATAAGAAGCAAATTATAGAGAGGGAAAGGTAGTGACGGAGTATGAATCGGCGGGAACTGAGTCAGGCGGAACCGAGTCAGAGATCAGAACCGGGTGGGGGAGCGAGTTGGAGAGTCAAAGAGAGAAATTAGAGTTCAGAGGTTTGAGTTGGGAGAGACGCGAGTGGCGAGAGAGAGAGAGGAGCGTGTCTTTCTTTGCAAGTTTTTTGTGAGGAGATTTCCGTAAGTAACCCTGGAACGACAACGGAGAACGAGGGAAAGGGGTTGAAGCAGAGGGGCAAATTGGTCTTTTCAAGTACTGGATCTAATCAACTGGATGATGAAAGTTGTGGACTCGTTGGTTTAAATTAAAAAATAAAAAAAATAAAAAATGAGCGAGTTTTTTGGTGCGCTGGCTGGCTGGCTTGTAAGGTGACGTCATCGAAATTTTGAGTAGCGTTTTCATATTCGCTGTGTGTTTGTTTGGTGTGTTATTTTGGGGGCTACGAAAGTTGTGTTTGGCGCTCAAATCCCAATTTAGACAAAACAAATACAAAACAAAAGAAGTGAGTAGTAGTGAGTGAATACAATAGTGCACTACTATTTGCTTTACTATATCTATATCTATATCTATAGGCTTGAAAGTGATTTGCATTTATTACTATTTTAATCAAATGTCAATTTTAATTTTAATTTTAATTGTAATTGAATTCTACCGGCCAATTATTTATTCTAGTTATAGGCAAAGTTTAGTTTTATTACAAAATTATTATATTTTTTAATTAACATTTATATTTTAAATAAATAAATAATATTATAAAGTAGGGGATTATTTAATAATACATATGTACAAAAGTTAGAAAAGTTTTAACTCATTTATAGGATGTTTCAAACATTGTTTTATTTATATATAACTCAAAAGTATTTTTTTATAAAATTATGGTTTGTGTTGATATCAGATTTCTTTGTTCAATTTCTAAAGAAATTATTAAACAAAAATATATTTCATGGTAAAGGCATATATATATATATAGTATACATGTTTACATTTATAGAAATATAACTCATTTAATGTGAACTAAGTCGAGAATTCCTCTTTATCCTTGCCTATATATATATATATATATCATGTGTATTAAAAAGTATTTTTGTAATAAGTAATTTAATTATAAAGTTGCAATAATAACACAATTAATTAAGATAGTGTTCCTAAAACATCAAAATAAAATTAAGAATATATTGACAATTAGAGTCAAGTTGTTATAGAGGGAGTTTCCTACAATTGATTAGACGGACACCAGCAACATGTTAAGAACAAAGAGAAGAGAGACAAGAGTTCAATTGGGAGCACCGGTGGGGTGTCAGCCAAAGAGACTCCGACGCTCAAGTTAATCGGGTTGTAATGAGAGCTAATAGAAAACAATAAAATTACGATATAAATAACGAAATAATGATGGATGGAAGAGTCGTAAAATGGTTAGAGTGACGGTGGCGATGAAGGAGAAGCCGAGCGACTAGGTCAAGTCCAATCAGGCTGACTAACTAGTCTTGCTTGACTGGATCGCTCAAAAATAGAGTAGCCTTTGTTTCAATTAGAGAGTAAAGAAAGTCCGGTGATTATCTCCTCCCCTTTCTCAACCCCTGATGGTCTTATTTATTGTCCTTCTTTTCGTTATGTTATCCTCCGTTTTTCTGATTCGTTTGACTCGCTCCAAGTGGTTTTTTCCGAAATATTCTCGGCGAATGTGGTGGGAGCCTTGACTGTTTCAAGGTCCCTGGCTGACTGAGCGTATCTGGGTTCATGTTCGGGTATGGTTTTGGGCGTTTGGATGGTACATTGTATATGCGAGCCCATTTACATGGGTTTGGGCCTTATTGGCTAATTAGGCTAGCTTATTGGGCTGAGTGATTGCTTGTTGGATTCTTTTTTATCAAGCATACTGATTTTGCCCACTACAGTTATAATGACTCAAATTCTCTAATGTGGTTTAATGCCTATATTAGGGGGTCAGGAGGGTCATAGTTGATTTATTATGCTATTGTATGATTAAATGCAAAATTATATGATGATAATTGCATGCATGTGGGTTCATTTATCATTATAAGAGCATTTTCGTAATTTGACCCGTTGAGGGCATATTTATATATTTATATGCATGTTGATGATTTATGGGTGAGACCACATTGTTATGTTGATATATTTGAGCTATTTGGCATGAGACGATCCTAGGATGCAAGTTATCAGTTTTGTCATATAGGGGTCAATTATTGGGATATTGGATAATGAGAATGATTATTTTATGATATATTGTGAGTTAGTGAGATCGTGAGGAAATTATGGAAATTTTGACTATTTTACCCCCGTGACATTTTTGGGACCCCGAGCACTAGGATTTACTTGAGGTTACTTAAGCTTTAAGTAACCTGTCTGAAGGAAAAAATATGTTCAAGCACTTTCTCTCTTTCTCTTGTTATCCATCTTTATTGTTCGTCGAATTTTCGAATGAAACTTGAGTTTTAGAACTCGGATTCAAGCAAGGATCGAGTTATAGCAATTCTAGGGAATATTATAAGTTTTTTAACAGGAGGATTTAGTGGGAAACGACTTAATCAGAGGTAATTCAAGCTTTAGGTTTTGAGTTTTTGAGTTTCTAAGTTTTGAATTGGATTTTATGTGTTTATGAGTTTTCGAGTTGTTTGAGCCTCGGAGTTTGAAGGCCTTGGATCATTGGGATGTTTGGGAACTTTGATTTTAGAATTTGGATATGTTTGGATAGGTTTTTGGAGGATTTTAAATGGGAGAAAACTGAGGTTTCAGTTGGGTTTGTGATTGGGTCGCGGCCCTGTTCTTGGGCGCCATGGCCCAGGCTTGATGAAGGAGGAGGCTTGCTGTCTGGGCAGTTAGGGTCGCGGCGCTAGGCATAGGCAGAGATGGGTTCAGCCTCTGTTTGGAGGCGGGGCACGGCGCAGGTCTAGTGTGGGGTCGCAGCGCTTAAGGGCATTTTTGGCCAAAATTGTGTTTTAATCATGGGAACTCAAACCTACGGCCTCGAGATCGTACCTAGTACTCAGTTTAGTAGGATTTGACGTCCCGAAGGCTAGGTCTGGGTCTGGGAACCTTTTATTACTTATTTTATAGATGGGATTTCATATATTGGTTATAATTAGGTGACCGGTAAGGAACTTAAGGACCGATCGTTCTCAAGAGTCGTTCTTTTGTTATTTCTCACTCGAACCAGATGTAAGAAAACTGCACCTAGTATGTGACATGCATGGTTATTGATGAAGCATGTTGAAGACTCTGTATATTGACATTGATTGAATAGTAAATGCATAGCAGCTTTGCTTATTTATGTATGGTACTGACTTATCAGTCAGAGAACGGCAATGGTGTTTAGTATTGATCCTGAAGCTGTGACTTACCAGACAAGTTCAGCGGTGATATGAGCACTGGTCGTATAGTATTGGCTTAAGAGTCAAGAACGACATTAATGTGTTTAACACATGCCGAAATGATTAGATCTAATCACCATGAGTATGAAATGCTTGACCGACCCTAAGTTCAATGAAATCTAAAAGCGTTTATCTAGTCTAAAGGCTAGTTACATGGAGCCAAAAGGCTAAAGTGACTGAATGTCACATGGCTTAGGGTGCAGAGCCCTAGAAATAGACTTACTAGTCATCTATGCAGAGATAGACTTATTAGTCACCTATCCAGAGATAAATTTATTAGTCATCTATTCAGAGTATGACTTAATAGTCACTTATCTGATTAGGGTGTAGAGCCCGAAGTGTGACTCACTATCTGATTAGGTCTGCAAGCCTCAGAATGATTACCATAATCATTTATTGATATTACATACTTGCAGTAATAAGTTTTCTTGCTAAGCCTTGGCTCACGGATACTATGTGGTGTAGGTAAAGGGAAAGAAAAGCTCACTCAGCCTTGAGTGGAGAGCTTAGGTAGCGATGTGTACTTATGCGGTCGCTTGATCACCACGGTCAAGGTGTTTCTTATAGGAACTAGGGGTTAACCCTATTTTTGCCGCTTAAGTCGGCGGGTTGTAATTTTTACATTGTAATGACCATTTTGGATTGTAAATAACTTTGTAAACACTTTTATGGGCACATGTACAGTTTTATGTTTTAAATAAAATATATTAATTCATTTTTATCACAATTTTTCGCCTTAGCCTATTACTAACACCTAGATGCACGTTTATAGTCAATTGACTCGTTTAGCGAGTTAAACACTGTTTAAAGTTCATAGTAACGGCATTGGAGTAACCAAGGCATTACACAAGTTATACAAGTCATGCAATTCACATGCGATTGGGATCCAAAAATGTCATCTACATCACATGCCCAAGTTTTATCCACTTATTTCAGATTAAATAAAAAAGTTTGATTCACTTATCAAATAATACACATTGTAAAGTTGAGAATAATTTATCTATACTTATAATTAGGTTGCATGAGTTTGCATTAGAAGTTGCAGTGAATTTTGTTATGATGTATTGGGTTGCATTTGAGGTTGCACCGAGTTACATTGAGTTGCATTGGATTTGTATTTAAGACTGTAGTGAGTTGCTTAAGAATAAATATTGGGTTGAATATATTTACGGGCTACTTAAGGTGATTTATGGGTTGTTCTACATGTTTTTTTGGTTGCTTTTTTAAATTGTTTTAACATGTTAATTAAGTTTTTTAAGAAGTTATCATTGAAGACTTTTAGAGATTGCTAGCAACAAGATTGAAATCAATAAAGATGATAAAGAGCATGAAAGTTGTACGGATGAAGGAGCAAGAAGGATATAGCGCCATTTAACGTGAGATGAAACAATAGTTTAGCTATTGGAAATGTCTAAATGTTATCTCTCATTATGATAAGTTTTATTATTTCTAAAAGTTAAAATGAATTTTAAAAAAATTATTGTCTCCATATTTTTTTTTATATACAAATTTAATATTTAATTAAATGGCCGGTGATAGAGCCTTACAGTATTTAATAAAATTCCTTGTTATTTTGATCAAAATTTAGTTTAGTACTATTTTAAATTTCTAACTAATTTATAAAAAAAGTTATATCATTTTGGATTTTGTGTTTGTCAATTATTTGTTTCGACTCTATATTTTGATAATTTTTTTTTTAACTTTATGTTTTATAAAATTATTTAAATAGACCCTAATTCAAATTTTGATCAATTTTAAAAAAATTCAAATTAAAAATAATTTATCAAACTAACAACTCAGCACAAAAATATAATTATTTTGTCTATCAACTATGTTGCTATATTCAATTTTATTTTCATCAAAATTTGGTTTAAGAGTCTATTTAAACTATTTTACGAAACATAAGGTTTAAAATATAAATTATCAAAACACAAGATCCAAATAAGTATTGAAACAAAACACATGATCTAAAAAATTATAAATCATTTATAAAATATAGAAATCAAAAATGTATTTTTCAAATTAGATAATCTAAACTACATATTGAAAACAAAGTTACTTGGTTAGACTATATTCTGCCTTGTATTATGACTAATGTACTTCATTTTTCTTATTAATGAGTATTTAGTTTGGCAAAAACAAAAAATTAGGTAGTCTAAAATGTTATTTAGTTATTCAAACAAAATGAGCCTAAAGACCTATAGAATTAATGGAAGAATTTTCAATTATTGTGGTTACATTTTTTGTAACAAGCTATAAAAGGTTAAAACAAGTTATCTATAAATAAGTTTATATTCAAAATTGTATTTCCATATTTGGATTTTTTATTTTAATTTAAAATCGCAATCATGCAATTATAGGTAATAAATAATTTATAATGTCAAAAGTCTTTATATACGTAGTAGCAGTACTAAGATCTATTAAAACTTATGTTTTCACTATTACAAAAAATGCTTTTTAGCGAGTCTTGAAAAATCTCACTGAGTGCCTTTAAGTAAATTTTTAGGATTCGCAATGCGTGTCCTAAAAAATCCAGTTGAGTATCTTTAAATTAAATTTTTAGGACTCTCTTTGCATGCCCTTAAAAGTATATTTTTTTAAATGCAGCTACAATTTTCATTTTAATTTAAAAAATATATATATTTTCAGTGTCCAAAATATATTAAAAGAAAATACTAAAAACAGAGAAAAAAAATTTTAAAAATTTAAATTTCTCATTAACATGTGTTGTAAGCTAGCTTATAACATCTTTAAACATTTATCAATAAAAATAAAAATAAAACAATACATAAAAAAAACTCAAACCAACTATAAGTCCTACTAACAATCTAAATATTTCAATATGATACTCTATTTCTATTGATGGATCTTACAAATAATGTCACTCTAAAATTGTTATAATTTTACATTATTTATAAAAGGACAAGCCAAATGGTGTATGAGAAGTGTGTGTGAAGCTTGTCCCCTCAACAAAAAGTATCAGATTGCAATAAATATAATCTCGGAAGTTCTCCTTAGCTGTCCAGTGGCATATACTGCCATTATCCCTTTGGTTTCTGAATCCATGTAAGACTACAACAAAAATATTAAGAACATCACGAACCAAAACACTTGGCCTACAAGGAATTAAATTTTAATTATATTTATATACATACTTCAATCAAGTACTAAGCTAGTGAAAAATGCACATATGATGATTTAAAAGCACCAATATTCCTAGGCTAAGACCAAAGCATATATATCACAAGAATCCTAAGACCAATGTCACAAAATATGTTGTTCAACCTGCGTGCACCATCTGCTAGCAAATGTTATTGACTTCAAAAGAAAACAACTGAAATTCTAACAACAAGACCAGCTTGATATATTTACCTATTGTTATGTCGGCATATATTTGACAAACCTCAAACAAATTCTAAAAATAAGGGGAATTTTCTCCAAGATTATCTAGCAAAAGAAACAAATATGTATCACAACTATAACATTTAGAAATAATATGAACAAAGCCATCAAGCATAATAAGATGACAACAAATAACAAGTCAAATATCATAGTCTCTAAGAGCACTCTCTTTGGATGAGATAAAATATTTTATTATTTATAATATAGAGAAAAAATAGTTATATAGTCTTTCAATTGGTGATGTAGACTTATATTTTTTTACCTAAATAAATAGTATTTTTCTATATGTAGTGAAATACTATTCACCAAGCTATAAATATTTTATTATTTTTTTATAAACTTTTGTATATTTATGAGTGTGATACTATTATATTTAATTATTTTATTTCTTAAAATGAATAAAATTTTTAAAAAATATATAATATTTATATGATTTAGAGAAAAAATAAAGAAGGTGATGTATGGTATATTGTAAAAATTTGAGGTAAATTATAAAAAAAATATGTTTTGATGATGTATTTTGTAATACACTCTCTATAATATTTATCTAAAACTCACAAAAACATATTTTATCAGCTCATTTATACATATATTTATAATAACTATGCACAAACTCTAATTAATCAATATCTACATTTACATATCATTGATATACTATTTTAATATTATTATTTTTCTTTATAAGCTTTCTCTCTCCCATTTAGTATATATTTATTATTTCTTTTTTCTTTTTTAATTATTTTATTTTACTTTAATTAATAAAATATGTTTAAAGATGTAATATTTATATGATATAGAAAAATATATAAAGAAGCTGATGTGTGGTATAATGTAAAACTTAAAGGTAAAATAGAAAAATATATGTTTTGATGATGTATTTTAAATAATGGATTATAGCATCCATTAAGAGTACTCTAAGTAAATTAGATGATAAGAAGTCATCTTTGTTTATAAAAAGAATGGTGAAACTACAATCATAACTACATCTAATGATTCCAGTCCTTACAAAAAGAAAAGTTTGGTTGTTTCTTTCGAGCCAATGTTTCCAACAAATCAAATAGCTACATCCAAAAAAAAAAAAAAAAAAAAAACCATAACTTAGTTAAAAGTCCAATAGTCCATAACCACAAATCACAATTCATATTTAAAAGTCCAATGTCTAATAGAGTAATAAACTAGTCTAATACAACACAAACCATTTCTAAGTCCACAACATAATAGAGAAATCACACCAAAAAGTCCAAATCGCAGAGTCTAAATATTTAACAAGTCTAAAAGCAAAAATTCAAATTAAAACAAGAAGGTAGAAAATAAAGTCCAAACCAAAATTCAACATTCATGGTGATATCAATTTCCCATGACCACCCGCGCCAAAGACAAAGCAAATGGATACATGAATAAATAATAATGTATAAAATACTATAATATTTAGGGATATACATAATGTTAATTGAAATACAACTCTAAGAATTAAGTTTCTTGTTACCTTGAAATTAATTTCTCATGAACAACAAGAAATTAATTCAAAACAAGTAAAATAAAGATAGTTCTGGATTTTTTTTACTAAAAACACAAGACATTAAATCAAAACAAGTAAAATAAAAACAGTTTTGAATTATATTTTTTATACTAAAAACAATACATTAATTCAGAACAAGTAAAATAAAAAGAGTTTATGAAACTACTTTACTACAATCATGTCAACCTAATCACAAAATACATAATTATTATATCCAATATAAACACAATTTCAGCAACAAAGCTATGACATAATGAAGTGAGTTCATGAAATATTTTTACTAATAACAGAGAATGAATGATCCAAGTAACCAATCACAAATTTAAGTATATGACCCATTAGTTTGACAAATCAAAACAAGTAAAGAAAAATGTCCCTGCAGCAATGGAAATAATTATTTTTAAGAAATATTGAAACAAAAACAAACCCACCGCGAGCACTAAGCAGAGATAACTTCCAAACAACTGAAATTAATGAAAATTGATATGATAATTTTCCCACCCACCAAATCTAATCCAAATTAATATTCACAAGTCATAAATTTCAACCACAAGAATAAGTAAATAACATCACCAATTCAAAATATCCAACAGAAACAAAAGAGTTGGAATACAAATCTCTATCTATATCTAAATCCAAGTAACCAACATTTGAGATTTGACAAAACTCAATCCATCCAAAAGATGCAAAACAGAAAACTTAATCAAAATAAAACAATAGAGTAATGAACGTACACAGATGATAGATTTTTTATAAAAAAAAACATAACACAAAAGCAATCAATAGATAAAAAACAAACAAGATAACCCAAGATATTTGGACTTATACCTCTATGAGCAGTGAGCCTGTGTGAAGCTTTCGGAGGGCTGACCCCCGCCGTTCATCCGGAGCCATTGTCATCGTCATTCGTCCCACGCCACCATCATTCGTCTCGAGGCCCCTTCGTTCAGCCAAAGTCGCAGCTGCTCCAAGCCCCTCCGTTCGGCCCAAGCCGCAACCACCCCACTGTTTGTCCTAAGCTGTCGCTGTTCCGAGCCCACCATGCTGCAATGGAGATTGATAGATGTAGTGTGAGAGAGGGAAAAACATTCAGAAAAAGGGAAGGAGAGAGTGATACGGCAGGGCAGCTGGGAAAAATTTAGGGAGAGAAAAAAGAAAAATAATTTAGAGTTATTAGAGAAAGTGGGCTTCGACCCATGTCAATTTTTTTTTTTTTAAATACACATTGGTTTTTTTTTTTAAATTTAGTTATTAATAAAACTTTAATTTTTTTCTATTCTGATTTAATATATATGTAACGCCCTGGTTATCTCAGAACAATTACGGTGAATCAAAAATTTAACTCGTTACCCGAGTTCTTTGGTTAAAAAAATGTGCTTCTAGGTATTATTAACAGGCTAAAGTTGGAAAAACAATAAAAAGGAAATGATATATTTTATTTAAAACATAAAACTGTTCATGAGCCCATCAAAATATTTACAAGTTATTTACAGCTCAAAGTGGTCATTACAGTTTCAAATTTACAACCCGCCGACCTAAGCGGCAAAATAGGGTAAACCCCCTAGTTCCTCTGAGAACTCATTGGCCGTGGTGGTCAAGCGGCCGCATTTGTACACAACACCACCTAAGCTCTCCACTCAAGGTTGGGTGAGCTTTTCTTTCCATTTACCTGCACCACATAGCACCCATGAGCCAAAGCCCAGTAAGAAAACACAATATAGCATGAATATAATATCAACAATGATCATAATAATCATTCAGGACTTTCAGTCCAAAACAGATGAGTGACGGTCGCAAAAGTCACTAAGGTGGATTCAGTTCCCTCTAGCCATGTGACGATAGGGTCACCGGGGCTTTACATATAAGTGATCATTTCACTAGCTTAATCAGGATAGGTGCTCGATGAACCAGTCACCGACATAACCTTCCTCGTGACCATAGAGTCACAACCATGGGATTCCGCTCCCTAGCCATGTGACAAGCAATCACTTAGGCTTTTTGGCCCTGGCTCTGAGTAACTAGTCTTAGACTAGTCAAGCGCTTATAAGTTTCATTGACCTTAGGGTCGGTCCAGCATTAATGCTCCTAGAGCCATTCAACGCTGATATCGATTAGATCTAATCTTTTATCGATCCTGCGTTCAGGACGCTTATGTCGTTTCTAACTCTCAGGTCAGTAATATGCGATCAGTGTCGTCATTGACTAATCAGTGCCATACACAGGTAAGCAAGCTCTGCTAAGCATTTAATATGCAATCAATGTCCACATTTATCAATCAACATGCCTCAACAACAATCATGCATGTCATATACACATGGTGCAGTTTTCTTACCTCTGATTCGAGCGAGAATGAATAAAAGAACGACCCTTGAGAACGATATGACTTTTAGCCCTTTAGCGGTCACCTAGTCATAACCAAATATGGGACACCATCAATAAAATGACTAACAAAGGTTTCTGAACCAAGATCTAGCCTCCGAGACATCAACCCCCACCAATCCAGGTAGTAGGAACAATCCTGAGGCCTAAAACCAAGTTCCCGAGGTCAAAACACTCAAACAGCCTCAAAACCACCCAAGAGCTGCGGCCCTAGAAGCTTGAGCCGCGGCCCCCAGCCACAATAGGAGCAAGGGTCGCGGCGCCCAGCAAGGCCAAAAGCCTCCACTTGCTTCTTCGAGCTCGGGCTGCGGCGCCCAAGAACAAGGCCGCGACCCCCCACCCAGAACCAGCCAAGAACTCGATTTTCATCATCTCAAACCTTCAAAAAACACACATAAACATCCCCAAATCCAAAAATCAAAGTTCCCAAACTTCCCAATGATCCCAAACCATAAAATCCCGAGGCTCAAACAAACCAAAAACTCAACGATTCACAAAATCCAATTATAAGCTTAGAAACTCTAAAAACTCAAAACTTAGATTGTAACGCCCTGGTTACCCCAGAGCAGTTACGGTGAACAGTGAACCGGAAATTTGACTCGCTACCCGAGTCCTTTGGTTAAAAACGTGATCTAAGTGCTATTATCAGGTTAAGGTGAAAACCCAACAAAAAGGAAAAGGGTACATTTCATTAAGTAAACAAACTGCTCATGAGCCTTTCAAAATGTTTACAAGACGTCCTTAATACAAAAGAGTTGCTACAGTTTCAAATTTACAATCCCCGCCGGCCTAAGCGGCAAAAATAGGGTAAACCCCTAGTCCCTCTGAGAACTCCTTGACCGTGGCGGTCAAGCGGCCCTGTATGTACACAACATCGCCCAAGCTCTCCACTCAGGGTTGGTTAAGTTTCTCCTTTCCTTTACCTGCACCACATAGCACCCATGAGCCAAGGCCCAACAAGAAAACACAATAAGACATGATATAATATCAACAACGATCATAATAACCATTCAGGATTATCAGTCCAAACAAATAGGTGACAACAGCCAAAAGTCACAATAACGAGCATCGCTCCCTCTAGCCTTGTGACGATAGGGTCACCAGGGCTTAGCGGATAAATGATTCTTTCATGAGCTTGTTCTGGATAGGTGCATGGTGATTAGTCACCAACATAACCTTCCTCACGACTCTAGAGTCGAAGTTATGGACAACGTCCCTTAGCCATGTGACAAACGATCACCGGGGTCATATACCTTGGCTATAGTCATCTGGTCGTAGACCAGGCAACGCTCATAAGTTCTTCGACCCTAGGGTCGGTCCCGCATTAATGCCATAGAGCTATTCAACGCGTGATCATCGACTTTAGAGTCGGTCCCTGACTAGTCAGTGTCATAAACAGGTAATCAGCATTCATTAGCATTTAATATGCAATCCACGTCCACATATATCAACCAACACGCCCCAATATCAAACCATGCATGTCATATACCTATACAGGGTGCAACTGTATTCATACACTATTTTCTTACCTCTGGTTCGAGTGAGAATTATTATATGAACAACTCCTGAAAACGATCAACCTTTAAATTCCTTGATGGTCACCTGGTCATAACCAAATTATAGGATTCATTAATAAAAATGATAACTGAGGGTTCCCAAACCAAATCCCAGCCCCCGAGACATCAAATACTACCCAACCGGGTACTAGGTCCAGCCCCGGGGCCTAAGGTTTGAATCCCCAAGCTAAAAACATCATTTTGGCAAAATTGACCTTAAGGGTCGCGACCCTCCCCTGTTGCTATGCCGCAACGCGCCCTCAAACAGAGAGGGCTCCCCTTTGCCAAACGCCAAAGGCCGCGGCGCACCCCTGCTGCGCCGCGGCGCCCAGCCCAGACCAGCAACCGACCATACACGAACCTAGTTTTTCCCCTGTACTCCTTCCTCTCCAACCAGCCCCTCAAACCATCTCTAAACCTCCTCCAAACATATAATTAAACCCCCAAACAACACCCTTAGCTCACTCTCATCAAACCCCAATCAAACTAACACTAAAACCCCCTTTGATTCACACTTTCTACATCAAAATTCTATGGCTGAAACTAACAACCAAAACAGAGCATATATGAAAACCAATGGCTAAAAGCTTACCTCAAGTTCAGGTTATGGTGCTCTTCAACAGTGGAACACTCTCCCAAAGTATCAAGGCTTAGCTCCCAAGTTCAAATCCTCAACAAGCTCACAAAATCTCACAAGGAAGATGAGGGAAAGAGAAGGTACGGGAAGAAGAAGAGAATTGCCTCTGTTTTACTCTGTTTATTCTACAGCCTTCGAATATCATATATATCCAAGCCAAAAGACTAAAATACCCCTAGGTCTTTTATAGCTTCTAAAACCACTTCAAGGGTAATTTTAGCACTTTCCGCTTATCCCGTTAATCATAATTAACGCTTCCCAATTCCCGCTAATCTCAATATCCTCAAACACCAATAATTCATATCCCGTTACCCTAAAATCCCCGGTAACGCTATAACCATTAATATCACCCCGAGACTCACCCCGAGCCCCGAGCTCAAACCTGTTATGACCAAATCGATAAATCATGTTTAAAGATCGTCTCATGTCGAAATACTCGAACCAATCCACATTATAATGTGGTCTCACAATATATATCATAAGCACGCAAACAACTATTCAATTATACCCTCAACGGGCCAAATTACCAAAATACCGCTGTAAACAAATGTGGACTCACATGCATGCATTTAACATCATATTATAATATAATTCTCATAAACATGCATAAACACATTTAATGACATAATTAAACAGTTATGGCCCTCCCGGCTTACTAATCCAGCCTTTAACCATAATAAGGAATCCGGGGCATTACATAGATTACCTTCGATTGGGTTGTTTTCCGTCAAATCCTTCGGTCAAGAAGCTTTTAATCTTTCCTAGGATCGTTATGCCTCGATCCTCGCTTGATTCCGACTCCTATAACTCAAGATTTCTTCGAAATTGCCTCGAACGGTAAATGGAACTAACGGGAAGAGAGAAAGGTGCTTTTAAACGTACGGTTCTATCTGACAAGCTACTTCAAGCTTAAGTAACCTCAAATAAAACCTAGGGCTCGGGGTCTCGAAAACACCCCCGAGGACATTATAGTCAAAACTCCAAGAACTTCCTATTGATCTCAATAACTCCAAATTTATCATCAAATAAACATTCTCGTTACTCAATATCCCAATAAAAGACCCCGTTATGACAAAACTGCTAATTAATAATATAAGACCGTCTCATGCCGAATAGCTCGAATATATCTCCATAATAATGAGATCTCATCCATAACTCATATTATGCACCAAAATACACAAATATGCGCTAAATTATCAAAACACCATAATAATCAAATGTGGACCCACATGCATGTATATAACATCATATTATAATATAATTCACATAAATATGCATATATTTATTTAATGGCATAATTAAACAATTATGACCCTCTCAACCTACTAATCCAGTCATTAAACCACATTAGGGATTTCAGGGTATTACAATATACAATAAAACTTTTGTTAAAAAAATTATTTAAACTTTTAGGACACATAAGTTTTTAGGGCTCGCACTGCGTGCCCTAAAAGAATTTTTTTAAGGACTCTCAATGAATGTCCTAAAAAATCCAAGAACTTTTGTTAAAAAAAATCAACCTTTTAGGACACACATAAGTTTTTAGGACTTGCACCGCATGTACTAAAAAAATTATTTAAAGACTCTCAATGAGTGTCCTAAAAAATCTAGGAGGTGTTTGTTAAAAAAAAAAAAAATCAAAGTGAGTCATAAAAGAAATTCTTTAAGGACTCGCAACACTAGTCCTAAAAAGTTCAGAAATTATTTTTAGGACTCGCATCGAGATGAATGCCCTAAAAAAGTGTCTTAAAAGAGTAATTTTGTAGTAGTATTTTACATATATTTTCTTAAAAAAAAAAACTTAAGCATTCATCTTGTG
Source organism: Humulus lupulus (assembly GCF_963169125.1). Lineage (NCBI taxonomy): Eukaryota > Viridiplantae > Streptophyta > Magnoliopsida > Rosales > Cannabaceae > Humulus > Humulus lupulus. The sequence continues at coordinate 1,914,032 of NC_084794.1, read as the reverse complement.
TTATATAATAAGTGTAATATTTTTTTCTTGGTCATTTCTAACCAGAAAGATCAAGATCGACTTGAGATTAGATTTGTTCAAAAGAATAAACAAAGACCGAAGGACCTGTATGTTGTTTGATGGAAGATTTATTCATCATTAAGTATTTTTACATTTTGTTTGGTAGAAAAGAAAGAAATTAGGATGGAAGGAAAAAATAAAAGGGAAAAATTGTGTTTCTATCATAATTGTTTGGTAAGTAGAAATGAAATATAGTTAAATTATTTTATAATTATATTTATATTTTTTTATTGTTATTTTAAAATTAAAGGAATAAAAGGTATATTAGTAATTAAACTGAAGTTGGAGAGAAATTTTTTATATGGGAGTACATTTTTTTTTTCCACTCATTTTTCCTTCCCTCTTATTTTCTCTCCTACCAAATATACAATTTTTTAATTTCTAATAATTTTTCTCTCCAAATTTTTATTTCCTCTCTCTTTACCCCTTACCAAACATAGGGTTGAAAAAATAGAGATCATGTAACATACTAAACATTAAGTAATACCATAACTTTCTATAAATAAGCAGCATTAAATTAATTTATTTTTTCTATTTCAAAAAATTGTGATACTGATTATAATTAGCTAATTAATATTTTTTTAATCATCAACACTCTAAGGTAGAGTTCGTTAACCATTAATAAAATATTTTTCTATTTATTTGATTAAAAATATGAAAACAAAATTCAAAATTATGTTCGGTAATATTAAATGTATTTTCTATTTTTTTTTAATTTTAATTAAAATTTTGAAAATGGTTTTTTAATAATTTCAAACCATTTTTAATCTTTGATGAAGTCGTTTTTTTTCAATATTTCTATTTTTTTTCTCTACCTTATTGATCGACTTTCTCCTTCTTTTGTGATTTTGAAGAGAACATGTGAGGCTTTCTGTCACTGTCACCATGGTTGTCGGCGAAGATGCAGATCTAAAGATCAACCTATTCCCTCCGACAGTATCACCATAGTCGTTGGCGAAGATGCAGACCTCAAGATCGACCTATTCCCTCGAGCATATAACATCTCCTACATCCTCAAGAATAAACTTTCTTCAACATGCCTAGCATTATGATATTTCTTCTCTTACTGATGATTGTTGCCATGGTCGCCGGAAAACATTGCCATGGTCGCCGGTGACTAGAAATAAATGGTGATGTCCCTATTGTTTTCTATTTTTTATAAACAAAACATAAAGTGGTTAGCAAACAAGTTTTTTACAAATAAAAATAAAAAACTTAAATGAAAAATCATTTATATTTTTATATTAGAATAAACAAAAAAAAAAACAAAAAATATTACCAAACAGACCCTAAATTAATAATTCAACGTAGTTCCTCACAAAATAATAATAATAATTCAACAGAGTTTTGCAACTATAAATTTAATTTTATTGTCGATACGAATATTGTGATTGTTTAAACTAGAGAAGAGTGCTTATTTTGAACTATGATGAACTTTTATTTAATGTTTGGTAGAAAGAATGGGGAGATGGAGGGATAAATTAATTAAGATGGATGGAGAAGAAATGGAAGGAGATGAGAGTGATAATACTTTAAAGTTGTTTGATATAAGAGTAATGATACGTGTACCCAAATATTACACACAGTGACATGCCACTGCTTTTTAAAATAGTGGGTCCTAATTTTAATAAATGTGATTGGCTACCGTGTGTAATGTTTGGGTGTATATTTTGAGTGGATATATCATTACTCTTGATATAATAGGAATGAAATAAATGAATGATTTTTTTTTTTACAATTTAAATAAATAACAATATTAAAAAATTTAGTCATTTTAATTATTTAAGATTTTTTTTTTGTTCTACAATCCACTCATATATGGAAGGATTGATTTTTATGGACACAAAAGATTTACAATCCTTAGCCATTTCCATCCTTTGTTTCCATCCATTCCTTCTTAGTTCTTACCAAACAAATTTATGCTAAGGAAGGATTGTTTCATTCCACAATCCTTACGGTGATATTTGGTTGAGGTTAACGGAATAAAATCAAATTGAAATGAATCAATTTTCATTCCATTCATTTGTTTGATTGTATTTTAGAGTATTGAAATGTCATTCCAATGAAATAGTTTTTTCACTATTTTGGTGGAATGACAATTCTATTTGAAAATTAGAGGAAATACCGTTCTAATGCAAGATTGAAATAAGATTAATAATTATTTTTATCAATTTCTTTTATTTTTATTCCAGTCATATTCATTTTTACATTCTCATTCTTATTCCTCAATTTTCATCCCCTCAAACCAAACACAACCTAAATGTTAAATAGAAATATAAAATTGTGCATTTAAAATCTAAGATTAAACATAATATGAATTTTGTTAGACATTTAAATGTAAATTTTAAAATTAGAAATTTAAGTATACAAAATGGAAAATAAATTATGAATTTTATTACTACAAAAAATTATATAAATTTTTTTGATAAGAATAAAAACTAATTAATAATTAAAATTTTAAAATAAAAAATTAATTTCAAAGTAAGACTAAATCTTAATTATTTATTTTGAAATAAAATATTTTAAATAAATATCATTAGGTTATTGGTCATTAATTACTATTTATTAACTTTTTTTTTTGGTAACTATCAAATTAATCACAGTAACTAAATAACAATTTAATGACTAAAATTAATATAATCATAAATTAGGAAATATTGACGTAAGCATTAAGTATTAACCCTAGAATTAATATATTAACTATTTTTTTTAAAACTTATCTCCCTTAAAATAAACCAATTTCATATTTGAGCAAAAAAAAAAATTATAAATGAAATTAAAAATAAATATATAATAATAAAAAAAAAATATTTTTTTGATATGTTAAAAAGTGAAAATACCCATGTTAACCTTCTCCTTCTCTTTCCCTTCCCGTTTCTGATCCGAGAACCTCTAAACTTCGAAACTACGTCGTTTCAAAACTCGATCACAGGAAAAACCCTCTCTGTCTCTCTCTCTCTCTCTCTCTTTGCTTTCGATAGCTTTAATTGATTTTCCTTTGCTTTCAATACACTTTCTCTCACCGAAAAACCCTCCCAATTTTTTTTCTTCATTCTAGGGTTTCCCACGTACCATTTGATCGCAGGCAAGTCAATCTCCGCTAAGGCTATCACAATTCTCTTTTTCGATATCTTGTAAGGGTGTTTGGTTCCTGAGAAAATGGAATGGTTGTTATTAAGAACGAGAAATTTGAAAAAAGGGATTTGCATTTAGAACTCAGTGTACATATAACATATGTGTGTATGTGTATACATATATACTAGATGAGCGAAGTTATTAGACGAAGTGTGTACAGTAATTAGAAGGTGATAACAAAAGATAGTTTATTTTCTGATCATATCTAAGGAAAAGGGAAACAATCCAAACCAAACTAGTGAGTATATAAGAAAGTGGATTGCTAACTTGTTGGAATGAAAAAGAAAAGCTTTGTAATGTGTTTAATATTATTCAATTGAATACTCCTCCTAGTTTATCCATTTACTGAAAGATAATATTCTTTGCTTTTATCGAGGATGAAATCTTTAATTTTTATTTTAATATTTCCAGGTTGCCTGAAGTTTGTTTGAATGACCTTGCAACGACAATTGGAATATGACATCAAGTACATTGTCTGGAGATCGAAGGTAAGGTGTTCTCTACATTTCAGATGCTTCTTTAAGTATGGATCTGATCTGTTTTTCGATGATTTATTTGTGAGAAGTTTGGCATTGCTGGTATTATTGGCTAAACTCTGAATGTTCAGGAAGAGTTGATCACCTGTTTTTTTATTTTTTATTGACAGACATTATAAAAAGCTAAAAATAAAATAAAATAAATAAGAAGTCTTGAGTTCATAAATACATGTGGTGTTCTGCAATGGCATCATGTTAATTCTTGCATTACTAAGTTGTCTACATTTTAATGTGTTTTTGCAATGTTGTTGCAGATGGCCCTCTTCGGCCAAAAGAGGTGGCTTGACTGTTCTGGGGAAAGTTGTCGTTCCAAAACCTATTAACTTACCCAGTCAAAGGTACTTGCTTGTTATTCAGTTTTTTCCCCCAATGCAATGAACGGTTAGTTTTCCCTGAAACTTGTATTTTTCTGTTGTTTCAAGGTCAGAAAATAATGGGTCGGATCCCAAAGTTGAAATTGTACCCAAGTGAGTGATATCTCTTTCTCTCTCCTGCTATTACATATCCTTCAATACTTTTTGTCACTTAGGATGAATGCTCACCAGTTGCTTGAATTGGATGCCTAAATGTAGGGGTACCCTTGGTTGGGGCAGCAAATCCTCTTCTCCATGGGGTTCTTCATCACTTTCTCATAATACTGATGGTGGTGGCGGCTCACCAAGTCATCTAAGTGGCCGCCCTTCTTCTGGAAGTGGCACTCGCCCATCTACTGCAAGCAGTGATAGAGCTCATGAACCTACAACTAATGTATGTGGTCCAAATTCTCGGCCATCGTCCGCTTCTGGGGCATTGACATCAAACCAGACATCACTGGTAGCATTGCGTCCCCATAGTGCAGAAACAAGGCCTGGTAGTTCACAGCTTTCTCGGTTTGCTGAATACTCTGAACAAGTGGCATGGAATGCTGCTGGGACTGCAGAAAACTTGGTATGGTAAAGCTTGAATATTCTTTGTATTACAAAACTATTGATGCACTTTTTTGGAAGAGGAGGATCCGGACAAAATCGATGAAATGGAATTAACTGCATATGTTGCTTCTTATATTTTTTAGTCTAATTTGATGTAAAAATCTACTTTCTTTTCTTACTTAACAAAGTTGATTCAAAACGCTGCCCATATATAAAAAAGACAGAGAAAAGGAATTAGCCTTACTTTTATACGTTTACACACTTAAATGATCTAGTAAACATGCATGTTGTATAGCTGTATTGGGTGGATATATGATAGTGGGAATTTGGGTAGGAGAGTATTCTTACGTAGTTAATTGCAATGTCCATTATTATTATTATGTAAACAGCCAATACATTATGCATTTGGTCCTCTTTTGTTATTCAGCAGGGAGTGACACCATCCAAGAATGATGGATTTTCTCTTACTTCTAGAGACTTTCCAACACTTGGTTCAGCAAAAGAAAACTCTGGTAAGATTGTGGACTTTCCTACACTTTTGCTTTGAACTTGTTTTGGTTTGCATTACTGTTTGATTCTTTATGCTATAGTTCATACTTCTGTATATTTTTTCCTGTTTGGAACCTGTCCTACTGTTACCTGGATGAGCTTGACTGCATTACTGTTGGTTTGCTTGATTGCTAATAGCTATATCTAGATGAGCTTCGAAGAATCTGGTCTTTTTTTTCTTTCCCAATTCATATTAAATTGGATAAAGTGATCCTACACTTACCTTTTGCAGTTGGGTATAGATAAGTTGGCATAATATGTTACTACCAACCTTCCTTAGGCTTTAGTAGAGGTACAGTGACCTGCCAATTGCTTTAAAGAGTTACCTTTATGGCTTCCCCTTTACGTTGTAGTAGTTTTTTCAACTCTGAAGTTTTGGTAAATTATTCTTAGTGGTGAAGGAGAAGAACTAGCTGTAGCGAGATTTCTCTCTATCAATAGTAAATAAATAAAAGAGGAGAAAAAAGTTTTTGCACAACAGATATATTGTATTGGATTATGCGATATGATTTTGAAATGAGTTTTTTAATTAATTGTCTTTTTCTATGCACTTAATTTCCTGTACATGCATTTGTCTTTCTTTCCATATATTTTCAAAAGCACACATGCATAAATGTATGTGAGAAAATTGAATGGAAAATAACATGGAGCACAATGCATTTCTTAAAATTTAGTTGAGAATGGGTATGTGCATCAAGGTGATGAGGATTTTATGTGAAATCTTGTGTTGCGTTCTAAGCTGTTAAGTGCTTATGAATTTTTTATATGCCACATTTGATGACAGATCAGAGTTCTCGTAGCCGTCCTGGCTCATCCTCTAGTGGATTGGGAACAACTAAAGAGAGGATTGAAACATCTGGAGCTAGTTAGTGTGCATGCTCTTATAACTTTCACTTTCCCAATCTTTTACCATTTTATTAATACCTAGTCTACAGTTTGTAATGGGTAATAGTTAATATATATATATTTTAAATTCAGGCAATATTTCTACCAGCGACAATGTAAAAAATAGCACAGTGAATTCTTGGAAAAGAGACAGTCCACCAAACTTTGAAGATGGAGGTAGACCTGGTAAGGAAAAGTGGCAGGGGAATCCCCAAACTTACCCTACCTTTCCACAACATTATGATGGTTGGTGTGGTCCTCCATTAAATAGTCCTCAAGGGGGTGTTTGGTTTAGGGGACCTCTGGGAGGTCCATATGGAAACCTGGCTGCTCCCGCTGGTTATCCAATGGAACCCTTTCCATATTATTGTCCACAGATTCCCACTGCTTGTCTTCCAAACCCACATCCAGTTCCCCCACTTGGAGTTGGCCCAAGAGGTCCACATCCTAAAAATGGGGATATGTACAGACCTCATATGCCAGATGCTTTCATGGGCCCAGGTATGCGTATCCGGCCTGATTTTTATCCTGGTCCATTAGCCTACGAGGGTTACTATGGTCCTCCTACAGGATACTGCAGTTTAAATGAACGAGATGTTCCTTTTATGGGAATGGCAGCTGGTCCTTCCATTTATAATGTGTACTCGGGTCAACGTGCTATTGATCCTGGCAATTCCCAGGGAAGGTCCAGCGAATATGGTTCTACCAACCAGACACAGATAGGAGAACAAGTGGAATCTATTCATCCTAAGGATAATCAAGGACCATACAAGGTTCTTCTGAAGCAGCATGATAGTGATGATAGAAAAACTGAGGAACATAGAAGCAAGAGTGTTGTAGCCACTGATGCATCAAGGGAAGACCAGCCAAGAACATTTTGGGAAGATGATTGGAGATCATATAAAAAGGATGAGGGGAGTGATTTAAGGAAAGCTCCCGTTGAAGAAGCTTCATTTCAGAATTCTGACAACAAAGGTGCTCCTTTAGTCCTTGCCAAAGTGAAATCCCCTAGAATTGGGGGGAACATGAAAGCCATCATTGACATTTCAGGGAAGAAATTGGAAAGTGAGTCCATTGGTTTGTTAAAGGTTCCACAACCACTCATTGCTGCCCCAAAAGATTCCAGTCTGATTCAGAAGATAGAAAGATTAAATGCAAAAGCACGTGCTTCTGATGGACGTAATGAAGCCATTAATGCTTCCAGTGGGGAAGATCGAAAAAATAAATTTCAAGCCAATGCAAAAGTTATGCAGAATAGGAATGAATCTAGCGTCGGGTCCTCATATCTTGAGACTTGTACAACTGAAATTAGCAACTCTGACACCCAACAAGTTGTCATGTCAGTTGGAGATAAGAACCTTGATTCAAGAGCTGGCACCGAGACAAACATCACAAGGTTGTTTATACTTTTCATGTCTCTTTTTTGTTTTTCTTTGTAGTTTTTAATGCTGTTTAGGAATTACTCATTTGATTAAATACAGGAGATCTACACATTCCTCACAATCCAGAGATGATCATTATGGTAGAGGAAGAATTATTACCCAGGAGGTTGAAGGCTGGCAAAAGGAGCCTTCAATTTCTGAATCTGCTGCTGTTGTATCCACTGTGTATTTGGAAACTTCTAATATTCATGTGCAGGATCACCACAATGGATTTTCTGAAAATTCAGGTTCAGTGTCCCTTTCTCATGGCAAATTTGAGGGACGATCTGTGCTGCCAATGTTTGATCGAAGTGATAACCAATCCCAGGTAAATTCATTAATTTGCATAACTTTATTTTATTTTATTTTGGCTAACATTTGATCTTTACTTGGGAATTTTTTTTGTGGTTGGCTTATTTTATTTAATTTTTTTCGTGTGTGGTTTACCAGCGTGCTAAGATGAAGGAGTTGGTTAAGCAAAAAGCCAAGCAACTACAGGAGGAAGAGGAGGAGCGGAATAAGAAGCAGATAGCCAGGGCTTTTGCAAAGTTAGAAGAATTGAACAGGCGGACACAAGCCATTGAAGTGTCAACTCAAAAGCTGGAAAATCCTTCAAGTGGTACTGTTCAGAATAAGCAAGAAGAATCTCAGCCATCGGGTGAATCCTCTATAGGTGACAAGAGCTATGGGATGCCAAAGACAGGTTTGGGTTCTAAATTAAATGTAGTTGCTCAAGTTGACAAGGGCTGCACAAGTGGAGTTGAAAATTCCTGTTTATCACGTGGAAAACTACCTTCAGAGGCTCTAAAGAGTGTCTCTGGGGAACCTGTAAGGATGCATGCTCAATCCATGCCCTTGCAGCAAGAGATTAATGGTGCTATTGCTGCTCATAACAGTAGTGGTCCTCAAGCTCATGAAAGTAAGGTCTCTAAACAGAAGCATACAAGTTTTAAGCAAAAGCAAGCCACCTCCACTGAGGCCCCAAAGACTCAGGCGGATGTAGAAGATAAAGTTACATCTCTTGGTGTTGTAGCCAATGAAGTTCTCTCGAGTGGTGGGTCAACTGTCACAGTAAAATCAAATGCCAATGTAGATTCCTCTGTGCATCCTAGAAAGAAAAATAGTAAGAATGGGAAGAACAAGCACAAGTTAGAAGATGCTTCTGCATTATCTACTTCATCACCATTGGGATCAAAAGAGAACCTTGCAAATTTTTCTGTTGAAAGTTCTCAGCCAAAGGCATATGATTTTCAGTTGAATCCTAGTGCAGTTCAGTTGCAGACCATTTCGAGAGATGCAGATCGGTCTTCAGAGCAACACCCATCTTCACCAAGTGACGACTCTCATGGTAGAGTAAACAGCCGATGGAAACCTCAGCAGTCCCACAGAGTTCCAAGAAATCCACAAGGTAATAGACCTTTTGAAAAGTTTCACGGCAATGATGCTGTTGTTGTTTGGGCACCAGTTCGGTTACAGAACAAAACTGAGCTTACTGATAAAGCAAGCCATAAAAATGGAGTTGATGGTGTTGATCCATCTGTCAAGTCTCATCCCCAAGTACAGAACAATTTGAAAAATAAGAGGGCAGAAATGGAGAGGTATGTTCCAAAACCTGTAGCAAAAGAAATGGCGCAGCATGGAGGTAATCACCATCCCATGACATCTGCAGTCGATCATACTATCTTTGATGGATCTATTGGTAGAGATAATTCTGAAAGTACTCATAATACTATGATGGTTGCTGGGAAAATGGGCTTCTCTGCGGAGCCCCAGAATGGGATTAGCAGGCATAATAAACAAGGGAAAGCACAGGGGTCATGGCGGCAACGAGTATCAACAAAATCATCCAGCACACAAGTTTTGCAAGATGCTCCATCATATACTATTAATCATGGCCAGGAAATGCAAAAACTAAATGCGCATGAGCACGTGCAAAACCCTGATGCTATCTCAGTGCAAGAACAACAGAAGAGTACTACTGATGAATGGAGCGCTACTGATGAATGGAGCACTACTGACAACTCTGTCTCTGTTGAATCTATCCCAGTACCTACAGTAAAAGATCAGGGAGTGGCAGTTAGAGGGAAGAGACATGGTTTTAAGGGACACAAAAGCATGTTGAATAATCGTGATCTTGATCGAAATAAAAGCTCTAGTGCGGAGAATGACAAAAGTTTCACTCAATCTTCAACCTCTGAGATGAGTCAGATAGAGTTATCTGTTGTTTCAAAAGAAAATCTAGGTATTGGGGAACAATCAATATCTCATTTGCAACCAAAAGCTCAGGCAGTTTCAACTGGTCATCAACAGGGGAACAGACATAATATTAGTCAAAATGTTGGTGCTGAAGTTGTTTTGACTAACAAATCACAATCCAATCGGCATGATGGGGTGTTGCCACCACCGACACATGGCAAAGTTACTAATGATTCTTTACGCCAGATTTATCGTGATCAGCCAGTTTCTGGAAGAATCAATGCTGAGGATGCATCACATGTTAGGCAGCAAGAACCTAGAAGAGAGAGCAAGTCTGCTTCACTCGAGGGAAAACCCCACTTGCCATACCAAGGTCCTGGTAATCCAGTTGAACCTCCCCCCGGGAATTTTGATGCCAGGCAGGAGCAACACATGTCAGGATTTCGCAAAAGAGGAAACCAGAACAGCATGTTCAACAAATCTCAAGAATCACGTGGAGATTGGAATTATTCTGGACAAGATAACAAGCAACATATCCCACCTTCACACAGGGAGAGATCAAGGCGAAATTCACATTATGAGTATCAACCAGTTGGACCGTACAACAATAAATTTAGCAATTATGATGGACCCAAAGATGGTACTGATAGTTCAGGATCAGGTGCAAGGGCCTGGGGGAGGGGGGGCCAGAATCATTCAAGACGTGGTGGTGGAAATTTTACTGCACGACAAAGTGGAGTTTGAGTAGATGCTGGTTAGGATTAGTACCTTTTTGGACGGCAAAGTGGAGTTTGCAGTGACTTGTTATGGTTAGTGGATCATACAAAGGAAAATCTCTACTCTCAATGCACATTGGGAATAAAATCAAATTTCCAGGTACATAAATGATATGCTTTTAGAATTTTCTGATGTTGTTGATACTTGTAAAATCAGAGGGGTGGACTGATTGATTCCTATGAAATGAGCAGGGTGGTGGAGCAGTCTGCTGATCAGCAGTAACAAAGCGGACTATATTCCAAGTGGTTTGGAGTTTGGGGTATTTGGATGTGGAATTTTTTTATTTATTTTTAAATAGATTTATCTTGAACGAACATTGTGGTTGGTCGCGGTTTCCTGTGGACCCCTTGTAGTTAGTGACACTTTATTCCTTTGTTTTAAAATGTAAAAACCCTGTAGAGGGAATGAATTAGAGAAGTTTTCTGGTTCTCAATCTGATTGCTGCTCACGGTGGATGTGTAGAACCTAAACCGTTGTATTTGCATTTCTTCCACTCCCTTTCTCTGCTGAGTCTAAAAATCCTGTAAAAGGACATATAGTGTATATCTGGTTTGTTAATTCCTCTTACTTGTAATGAACTTTGGAAGCATTGGGAGTTGGCTCCTTTAGCTTTTCCATTCTGTTCAACTTTTTTTTTTTATTTAATTTTTTATAGGTGGAATATCTTTTGTTTTAATTGATGAAATGTCTCACCAAATTACTTCACTGCCAATACAAAACATCCACCTAGAGTTTTTGCCATTGAGACCTAATGAATGTTACACGTGAAAGAGCAGGTACAACAAATAGAGCATTAGACCTCATTGCTGCAGCATTTGGAGCTGATTCCATGGCCTCTAACTGCATAAACTCAAGGATAACTCTAAGGTAATGGGATTTTAGCTTTGGTTAAATAACATTTCCTTTTGTTTGTTTTGGGACTTGGGTTTTTGAGCTGGTTATGGGGTGAGGTGAAGTGGGCGGTAGTGCTTTGCTAGCGTTGGATTGACAGCAATGGTTTTTGAATGAGGATAGGTAATGGGTTGTGGTAATTTGAGTTCCACTATTTGAGGTTTCTTTATTTTTCAGGAGATTGGTTTTTGGGGATTTGGCTAATTTAATCTGTTCTCTTTTATCTTTTCGTGTAACTTTTGGGCAGCTCACAAGGGAGAATTACTTTGTGCTGAGACAAGAAACAAGTGAATTTACCAGACTACTCGAATGCGAAACTTGATCAAGTTATTGTTGCTGATAAATCTCTAAAACTAGGTGAGCAAGTCAGATCTCTTGTTTACTTGTATGACTTGCTCAAATTAGATAGGGAAAGCTTAACTTCTCCAAGACTTTTCTTTTGGACCTTGTTCAGTTTTTTTGGTATGGATTGATTTTTAAAACTATTGAGAGGGTTGTTTTTGCAATAATGATAATCATTGGTACCTTACCTTGTTCTTTGGGTTGGGGATTAGTTGATCATATTGTGGGTTATCTTTACTTTTTTACAGAGATGAACGTGGATGTCAGATCAATTTTTCTTTGAGGCTGATCAAGGGAGAAGAGAAGAGAAGAGAAGATTGTTACTCCATATATATATATATATATATATTTGGTATCAAAAACTCACATATCTATTTTCTCAAACTTTGTTTAGCATTCCCTCGTTTTTTTTTAGCTCAAGACAGTTGTGTAGGCTATGTGGGATTGATTTGACTAAACTGCCCTCCAAATAATTTTATAAAGATGAACACCTTTATTGGAACTTGTTTAAATTATATCTTTCAATAGAAAATTAAAAAAAAAAACATGACAAAGAAGGATCAAGCTCCTAATGAGAACCGAGAACTTGAACGATAACATTTACAAATGCACCACCACGGCACCCAACCCATTGATATTCCATTTTTACATTATACTTCATAATAATGCAGACTTGTACATATTTTTGGAGTAAAAAATAATTTTCATCAGAGATCCTTCTTAGAAGATAAGATGGTTCAGAGTACCATCCAGCTAAATATTGCTTCCATGAACGAGTCCTCTGCCACCAAATATAATGGCCAACATATGGCAACAAAAATTACATATCAGTATATACACCTATGTAGAATTAGAGGAAAAGAGAGACAAATATATATATATATATATATAGACAATTCTCATATATTATCTTCACTTTAAGTCATACCTGTAAATCCCGACTAGTGAACAAATTTTGGTGTGTGTATATTGTAACTATTTAAAGTCTTATACAAATTTTAAAAAAATTCTGAATAGTTTATAATACCGAAAACTAGGGTGAAATCATATTTTTTTTCACGCTTATAAAAAAAAAAACATGTTGTTTGAGCATCCGTAAATTGTATATTGAACATTCATTTACAAGAGTGTGATGTCATGGAATCACCATCAGACTCCATTTCCCACCAAGAACAGTTCTGATCTTTCTTCAAACTACTACCACCACCACAATCTTCTTCCTCGATCCTTCTCTCAAAATCCTCATCATCACCAGAACCAAACTCACTCTTCTCCTCTTCTGGCTTATTATCAAGCATGTACCCTTATAGACAATCAATCCCATCCTATTGGAAGATAACTATTATGTCTACTCAAGGAGTTGTTGGGTTCAGAATATGAAAAGATTAGCTGTGTTGGGTTCATAATTTCAAAAAATTCAGAGGGTGCCGAGCCTGTTTGAGCCATAGGCCAATAGTGTTTTCCCATTATCAAAAGCAAACAATATTAGAATTTCCTATATTGTAAAACTAAGGTGTAATATAGCAACGATTTACAAATGTTCTTGCCAAACCAACCAAAAATGTCATACTGCCGCACTTGGTTTGCATTGGCTGAAAAGCTCGAAATGACTGGTTTTAAAACTAATTTCAAGAAGCAAAATGTGTTTGAAGGAGTCGCCAAAATGTGTTTGGATAATTTTGACATGAAACAACCATGGAGATACTCGAGAAATCAAAAACTTACATAGTCAAGGAATGCGGAGGAGCTTGTTTACAGCTGAATCTAGCACATCGACATTTCTCCTCAAGATTTTTAACTGTGTGGCTAGATTGTCAATACCCTTCATTTCCTCGTTTAATCTGAGGCATGAATTTATGTATCGATTTCCCTTTGTTGCAGCATCAAGCACGGATTCTTGAAGACGACCAGCAGCATCGCTGAAACACTGCATGTGGTCAACCGAGTTACTAGTAACCCCGGAGAGAGCCACGCGAAGTGAGGCGAATAGAGATGCGAAGCTCTCCGAGATCGCTAGCGAATCCTTCTCGACGATTTCGAGAGCTCTCAAAATCTCAGCTCGGTTAACCAGTGGTTCCGATTCGCACTGACCATCATCACCCTCAGCAGAATCAGTAGTAATGCGTTCGGGACTTGTGGAGTGTAATTCAAGGCCTGTTGGTGAGACTAGGGTTAGGGTTTGGGAGTTCGTCGGACGATGATCTCCCTCCGGTGCTTCTCTTTCTCCTACACTTTGCTCCATTTGCCGCAGTTTTTATCGGATGAGGCACTCTGTACTTATCAATCTAGAGGGACAAAAACTTCAATAAAGTATTTTAATTACTCAAGGAAAAAGTATAAAAATAAAAAGAAAGCCATGATTGTTAAAGAAAACCCAGAAATGAAATGCTTCTGTGTACTCATACAAAAGAAGAGTAATTAAAGGCGTCAAAGAATGGAAGTAACGAAATTAGTGCTATGATTCATTGCAGCAACCAAATCATCAAGAAAGAACAATACACTGACTGACTGACTGACTGACTGACTGACCTCATTCACCGTCGACGACGGAGAGAACAAGGTGGCTTTGCTAAGACTAAGCCTTTGTTTGTTAAAGATGAAAAGTGGAAGGAGGGAATCATTTGGAGAGAAGATAAAAAAATTGGTGGTCTGATAGGAGAGAAAAAAAGGGTGGAAAGAAAAATGTTGAGAAAAAAAGTGGTGGATCTACACTAAAAAATTTCTCTCCAAAATGTTGTAGGGTTTGTATGAACATAATACCTTATGTTTTTTACCTTAAATATAAATATTTCAACACATAAGTATTATTTAAGTTTATTTAAATTTAATCTTAGGTTTATTAAATTATTATCATTTTAGCTATAAAAAATAATTTTATAAAATCACACGTTATCAACAATGATAAATAATATTCCATATATAATGAAACATACACATACCATCTTTATCAATTATTTTATAATTATAATTATATGTATTGTCAACTATTTACTTTATCTTCATAATAAATTTGAAAAAAATATTTTTATTTATGTTATATGTGACAAAAATATATATTTTTAAATATACAAAAATATATTTTTTCAATAATGAGTAATACATAAATACTAATATAAAAGTATAAATGTCAAAATAATATTTTTTTCCTCTTAATTCTAACTCAAATACCAAACAAAGGTTTCTTTTCTTTCCTTATACCAAACAAGAAGAAGAGAAAATGCATTTCTTTCCTTTCTTTTACTTTTTCTCTCCTTTCTATTTTTTCTTCTTCCTACCAAACATTTCATAAGAGAGATAGCTGTACCTGTAATGGAAGATGGGGATGGGAACATGAGACCTGACACCTTACTGTCTCCACTTTTTTATTTGGGCTCCTCATTTTTATCAAAAAGTGACCAATGCCAATCATTCAATTTTAAAATTTTGACCAAGTCATTTTAATGCTTTAGCATCACTTCTATGAAACTATTTTACAAATGGCATAGAAAAGGATTTTTTTAATAAATTGTAGGGTAAATAATGTACATTGTGTTTTATTGAAATCTAAATTTGGTATCTTACGATATCCTATAATTGTAAATCCCACATATTTAGTAACTTGAACTCAAATTTAGTTTATCTATTTTTAAAATATGGCTAAATTATCCCTTAGTTATATGTAATTAATTAACTAAAATTAATTTGAAAAAAAATAAAAAAAATATCTGCCACAGTGTTGTATTTTCATTAATCCAATTTTTAAAAAATATATTAATTAATAACCCATCAAGAATATGCAGTGTGGCTTCATTACTGAGATTCAACTTGAAGTCCATAAGCAAAAAAAGAATGCACACATTTTATGAGCTTTTGTATTTTTTTTATTTTTTTATTTTTTTTTAAGGATTGTATATATTGATTATTAGAATATATAACAATATTAGTAAGAAAATCATGACGACACAAGTTAAAGATAGGATAATTGTATAGTAATAGTAGTATCACTTCAAATATTTAAGATCAATCATTAAATCTCTGACATATTTTTCCCAGAAAATTTGAATGATATACATGTATTTTGGCAACAGATACTGATTTTTCATATCCCTTTTACTCACCCATCTGTTCTGACAAAGAATCTCCTTTCCATTCTTGGTTTGTGGAAAATGGATTCCTTGAAGAAACTAATCAATGCTTCATCAAATGGCACTAACATAAGCATAGGATCTTAGTAAAATGCAACACATGATTAGCAGAGCCACACTTGATTTGATTTATTGTTCTATCCTATGATTTCTTTTCCTCCATTGCGTCGGCATCTGCATCATCTGTTAAATTGCCTAATCTGATAATGTCTTCCACTAGTATTTTTCCCTCTGTTCGAACAAGTTCGATGTTAGGATAATGCTCGAACAATGTGTTATTAAAAGAGAGAACGAAGCTCAGCTCTTGCGGCATCTGTTAGCCGTTTCTATTTCGATTAAGGTAGGAGGAAAGGATATATACTAACCATGATCCTTGGAAAGGTTGCTAATAAGTTCTTGCATGCCCTCTTTGCCCAAAGTGTCCTTAAGGTACATAGCAGCAGAGGCAACCTCCTCAGGAGTTACTTTCCCATCATAATCCCTGGACAACATTTTTATAGTTTATGCACACAATCTTATGACAAAACAAAAAAAGAAAAGAAACTCTTTCATTATGTTTATACTTTTTTGGACTCTGTTTTGTCCCATTAACTGTTTAGACCCTGTGTTTTTACAAATTATTTTTTGGACCCTATGTTTTGTAAAATGATTAAAATAGAACTCTAAACTCAATTTTGATGAAGAAAAAATTGAATATAACAACACAGTTTTTAAGCAGAATGATTTTATTTTTGTTCTGAATTGTTAGTTTGGTAAATTATTTGTGATTTTAGTTGAAAAAACATTGACCAAAATCGAGTTTAGGGTATTATATTAAAAAATTTACAAAACATAGGGTCCAAAAAGTAATTTGTCAAAACACAGGATCCAAATAGGTAATAGGACAAAACACAGGATCCAAAAAGTTATAAACACTTACTATAAAGTTACTGCAGTTTCAGAACTTGTTTCATAACCAGCTAACATTACAAGCAATAATAAAAAAAGTTTCAACAAACAGTATCAAATGCATAACTAATAGTGATAAAAAAAAACCAGAAAAGGCAACTAGAAAAACCTGTCAAGCAACTGCCAGCGATCCCCGATTTTTGCATCAACATCATCGATTTCCTTTTCAAGCTTCTGAAGCATAGCATCAACCTACATGTGCATATGAACCATGAGTTAATTTCTCATAGCACAACACCACAATGAGTGTATACCAATCCTTGGAAGATAGCTGATGAGTTTAGTTGTAATTGAACTTAAAAAGAAGCTTAAGATTGTTTTAGTTCTATTTACCCTGTCTATAAGTGCTGAAGAAGCCTTGTCACCCAGAGCCGTCTCGGCAGCAAGGTTACTGTCCTTCCTGGCTGCTTTGTAAGCCTTCTTAGCTTCTTCTTCGCCATCAGTTCCCTCCTTCTCTACCATATGATTATAAAGATCTACCTGAAAAATAAATATGGCAACATACAAATATCACCAAAGAAAAATCAAATCAACCCAAATGTCACTTTGATGGATTTTCCAAATGTCATTTCTTGGTGAGAAATACTAAAATATTATTAGGCATACCTCCTTTTTCACAAGTCTCAAAAACTCTTCACGCTCCAGCCTGACCGACTGAGAGTGGTAGACAAAGAACATTGAAAGTCAATGTCGAATTTGTTACTTAACAAAGAAAATCACTTGGTCAACTTACAACAAGTAATTACTTATAGTCCTTACAGATGCTGAAGCCAAAACAGCCAATGCACGACTGAGCTCACAAAGCTGCCCCTGTTTTTCTAAAGCTTTCGCTTTTGCTTGTTCCTGTGCTTCTCTAGCTGTTGGAATAGTCATCTCTTCCAGAGCCACATCTGTTTGTTTACTAGCAGATTCCTTTAATTTGGCCTGCTCTTCTTCCTCTTTCTCTTCCTCCTCCTTCACAAACAACCAATTAGACCCACTAATCAAAGTAAATGCAACCATAACATTTAAGATTGCATTAGCAAAACTCATGTTTCAGTAGAACAGTGATCACTCATTAACAATAAGTAAAATCAGCCATGAATAATTCTCACAAAAATATTTCTTTTTTTCTCTTTTTTCTTGATAAGGAGTAAAATGACTTTTTTTTCTTTAAACATTTTATCTGATGTTGTTACCAGACAAAATTACAGTAGAAAGTGAGAACTACAAAGTAAACAACTTCTAGCAGAGCCAATCTGCTTAACTATATCAGTAATATTTTCTAGGGGGCCGTCATGTCTTGTTCATTTTTGACATTTTTGCGATTTTTTTAGTTATGAAATTTATTATCCGTTTCTTATCCAAAAACACATACATAAAGCACTATTTAGTAAATCCCCACGAAAAATATAAATGCGCAAAAGGTAATAAAAAAAAGAAGCTAAAGCATATTTAATCAACCAACCTTGATCAATTCTTCCTGCATTTCTAGGTACTCCAACTTTCTTCTTCTTTCTGCAACAGAGTCTTCAGATGGCAAAGTGGTCACCCCAACTGTATCCACAACCTCATCAGGAAGAGAGGAGAGTGTAGCTTGAACAGCTTCCTCTGGCTTGATTTTACCATGCACTGAGAAAGCTCTGCATAGTTTACCAGCAAAAGGAAAAAAAGTTACACAGTTCTGCCGAGAAATAGTTTAAAACAACACATGCTTTGTAAGTACCTTGAAAGTATCAAGAGCGAAGATGGTACAGAGTAATTGAGAGACAGATCCAACCAATTATGCAACTGCAAAGACAGAGAAAGTTACATGCCCAACGAACAAGCTTTTACTATTATTATTTTCTTCTGATTTTATGCAAAATACATTTTCATGCAAAAACAAGGTCCAACTAATATGCTTTTGAATGGAGGCCTATTGTCAATAAGGAAAAACCTGTTCAATCTTAGATGAAAAAATGGAAAGGGAAAAGCCTGTTCAGAAAGTTATTTGCTATTGATCTTTTACATGAAGTTAAGAGTTTCAAAAAAGATAAAACTAAAATAGATCCATATCAGCATTATATAATACGATATGATGCATATTGTTCTTTATAGTATACTTCAAAGAAACGTAAGCTGATGATATAACTATGGGCTGTTTAGAAGAGGTTGCAGCCAGTCAAAGCTTACATTGGCTTATTGACATCCCTGACAGTAACAAATGAGGCGAAATCACCATGAAAATATAGTATTCATGAACCATAAGTGATAAATTTAATAGACATGTTTCATTCTATCTTCAGTCAATGAACAAACTAAAGAAGTCTAGATTAAGCTCAAACCTCTTCTCGCATTTCCTCTACTGAACGTGTTCCAAGTATGCCTCGTTCTCGACAGGCTGAAATAAGCTCTTTTTCTGAAAGGGACTCCACTCCCTCAGCTTGAATCATCTTATCATCCTCCTTGATCCTGTCCAATTATGATGAATATATACATTACAGAAATGCCAAGCAATATTGTCAATTTAAAAAGCTTATCATCTGAACCAAAAATATAACTATAAACAGATAATGAAAAAATTATCTTACTGTTGTAGTCTTTTTCGAAGCATATAACGCAAATATGCATCTGTTCCAAAGGGGCTAATGCCCATATATTTGCACATATTTACTAAACGTGGCCTGTATAAAACATCCAGAAATGTAAATTATCAAATCACCATAACATCACATAGACAAGGATAATCTTCACCTGTAAAAGAGCAAACAACTTCCCAAATAACTTAAGCTCATAAAAAAATTCAACCTGCTAATGTTGTCTAACGTAAGTTCATCATTGAATAGCTTGGCAAAGCCTAAAATCTCGTTATTAGCAACACGCTCGCCTGTTCTAACCTGTAGAATGGCAGAACACAGCCAAATGCAGAATGGTAAAACATAAATCATAAAAGCGTTCTTTTCTTATGGAAGGGAGAAGAAAGATTAAGAGTTAAATCCTACCTTGTTCATAAATTCATCAAGATCTTCTGCTGTCTGCTTAACTTCTCCACTTCGTGAGGTTTTGATTTCCTTTGCCATTTCTTTTACCGTGTCTTGAAGAAACTTTGCATATTCTATTCTTGCATTTAGCTTTCTTTTCAATTCCTCCTACAGTGTAAATTTTAAAAATGTATTATCACCTTCCTAGACAAATGGAACTTGGAAAACAAAACGGATATTTCAAAGGGACGCAACAATGTTAAAATTAAACTCTGGTTCATGCTTACAGTAATGTTGATTGATGATTTGAAACCAGCATAAAAAAAACATTTAACATATACATTTACCATAAGTTATGATTGTCAAAAAGTTTCATGGACCATAAGCTAAAACCATTTATATAAAGAGGTACTGGTATTAGTTTAAAGTAAAGCTAGCCCTATTTTGCATCAGTTTAAAATGTATAACAAATTTGATCATCAATTGAAGCCTAAAAACAAACTGAACAGCAGCAAACATCCACTGATAAGATTTTATTGGCAAAAACAACTTAGGAAATAGTCTATGCAAAACAAAATCTTGATTATTGTTTTAGTACAATCACCAAATTCTAGATATAACAAGGGGGTGAATGTTCTAATAGTTGTTGTTGAGAAGTTTACCTGCTCTTTCATCTTGTCCTTGAAGGTTGATGGTAACATGTTAGGGAACAATTTAAGGAATACTGGCAGCAAGAATTCCATGAATGGAACTATAATAAAAACAGCAAAAGGAACTAGTCTGAAAATGTCAGCAGTGGTGCGTGTAAGTTGTTGCCTCTCCCTTCGAGAAAGGTTCTTCCCACTAGCAAGCTTCAGCAACAACCTTGAGCTAATCCTAACATCAGCCCAGAGGAGTTTTGTACCCAACCAATAGTGTTGCATGGTAGATTTAAATTCATCCTTCCAATGAATTAACTTCTTAGCCCAATCCTCCCTAAAAAACGAGATAATTACTAGATGCATCAAACTAAACCAAGCATGAGATTGTAAAGAGAAAAGTTATAAACCTGCTCATGGAAGCCACAGCTTTTAGGGCAGGACCAATTCCCAAAAGCATAGTCCACATTCTCATCATTACAGATTTAACACTCTTTGGAGAGTCCTGCATCTGTTTAGCTTTGGCTTTGGCTTTTACTGAGCTCAAACCTTCGACTGCTTGATCACATTCCTCTGGTGAAGCTTCTTTTTTCTGTCCAGAAACCTGCTGTTCATTTCCACGCTTGCCGTTCCCAAATTCTGGTTGACCAGCCGTTGCTGTGGAGTAATAGTGTGTAGACTGCAAAGTCTGCACAACTCCCATTGAAGAACCAAAGTATTTCCTTTCAACTCCATTGCTCCAATTTAATAGACCAAAGGAGTTATGCCTGAAAGATCCCACTACACTAAAAGTTGGAGGTACACTCTTAGGAACTAAAGTTATACACTCATCATCTTTATCATCAGTAGTTACCAATACTTGAGTCACAAACGATCTAACACTGTTTAAGTCATTAGAATGGGATGATTGTTCATGCTCAACACTAGAGGAGCCCCGAATCAAGAATGTAGGCTGATTTAAGGAATTGAAGGGGTAACGCTTCCTTCGCAAGATTGCTCGTGAAACCATTGTGTATGTTGAGGCAAACAGCAACAGATCTCATGCGAGCACTTGACTTAGCCAGTTTCAGTCTGTATGCAATGCAGCCAACAAGCAAATGAGACTGAAAGACAACCATTCTGATTGACCATTATTTGTATGTAATAAACATATTTTTCCTAGTATGTTTTCACCATTATTTACAAATGACACAATTGAATTTTCTGAATAGATACCAATCATCAAACAACCATACCTTTACTCATATATCCAATTCTATCCATCACACCTACCAATATTAGTACAATTCATATGTATACGAAAGAAAAGTGTAAAATGGGACAGACTTATAGTATCCTATAACATATTTCTTATTAGAACTCATGATAGGACAAACCAAGAGACAGGTTTATCACAGCTAAAAAGAAAGTCACTTTCTTCCCACAAAGTTGGTCCAATGTTTGAGAAACGAAAGAAGACCCAAATAAAAAACAAGAAAAACAAAGCAAACCCATGATCTGTGACGTCTTAATTCTGATTTTTTTTAGTGACCCAGAAACCAACAAATTTATATTATTAAATTTCATACATGTATGTAGAATTTGAGTTGGTGCAAGTAACAAGAAATTGCAATTGATCTGATACTGATTACATACAGAGAGAGAGAGAGAGAGAGAGAGACACACACCCTTTAAAGCTCGCTCAGAGTCGCAGCAATTGGGTCAATCGTGTAGCTTCGGTAGAAAGAGAAAACGAAACAAAACAAAATTGCAGCACTGGTCAGAGTCAGAGAGCAAAGGAGGAGAAGATGGAGAAGAAGAAGAGAGCAGGCGCGTGATGTGCACGTGCAGTGCTTCCCGAAGCTACATGCTAAGATGTTTGATTCAAACTACCTCACATTGTCGTTTTTCTATTTTTAGTATAACGTGGTCGTCGTTTGGAAAGTAACTCTATAAAACCATTGTCGTTTTTCTATGTTTAGGAAATCTTGGTCGTCGTTTGGAATGTTACTCTTAAAATCATTGTCGTTTTTTTGCTTCTTAAAGTTCTTATGCCTGCTTTTTTCTTGTCGTAGTACGAAACGCATTATTTAGTGATGTCGTTTGTTATGGAGAGATAATATACTTACGTTATGCTTTTTCGATAGAGACTCCACAAGTCCAAAACCTTTGAGTACACACGTTGTGTTTTCTCAACAACTTTGTCCTTAAACTCCAATTATTATAAGTCTCTTATGTTGTCATCGAGGCAGCAATAATACGAATTTCATCCTCAATAATCTTCTTTAAACGATTATGGGAAGGATTATTAATAAAAATATTTTGGTATGGATGGACAAATTTAGTGAAAAATAAAGTGAACCATAATTGTCTACACGATTATGGGGAGATTATCAATAGAAATAATCTTCAAAAATAAGATTGTTACTGTTGCATGAGCTCTAGTTATCATTTCTCTGCTATTTGCCACCAGGCCCAGCCCGGGCACAGGTGGGCCAAACTTGTGCCTAGGCCCCCATATAATGATGCTCAATTGTTTTGAAAAATAATATTTTTGTATATGTACATAGGCCCTAAAAAATTAAAAAATATCATTTTATATATAAAATTTTAAAAAATAACAAATTTTGTTAAGGGTCCCCTACAACTCAGGCTCGATCCTGCTTGCCACATCTGTCCAGTCTTGCTTAATATTCTGTAGATTCCAACAATACATAATTTATATAAATTCTTAGACCAAGGCATGACATTTTAAAAATATTTAATAGTTTTATAAATTAAATTAATTTTTAGATAATCTAATTACTAGTATTAATTATAAAACAACAATATAGGTAGTTGTACACCCTAATTTTCCACGGGCTATTAGCGAGCTGAGATATGACCTAATTATATCAGCCATGTGGATACCACCTGGCCGGAGCTGCTGTTGTTAGGTCCTACCTCTTTAGCTTGAGGTAACCAAAGGTTTATCAAGATTATTTAAGGGCCGAGTCAGGAATATGAAGACTGCAGGTCAAGAAGGCATTCAGCTCGAGGCACGGGCTGGAGTTGGAAGCTGTGACCCTTTATAAAGTCAACCACACAATGTAAACGTGCATATATCAGACATCACGTGTCTGATATATCCCTGAATTCTCGGACACGCAGCATGAACGTGCGTGTTCAGGCACCCACGACTGGGTTGGGTCGTGCGGCCCATTATCTCCCTTACCTATTGATTAGACCACACTTCATTTGTCAGGTTTTAGGAATTAATCATGAATGTCACAGAAGTGACATGATAGGTAAGAAGGTCACGGGATGACCCCCCTTACCAACTCCCAGGTGCCCTCTCCTATAAATATGGAAATCCTGGGAGTTGCAAATGGTTGGATTCAATTGTGTAATGAAATACCTTGTAAGGAATACCAGAAATATAGCAATAATATTGGCTGGAGGAGTAGAATGATTTTAATCTTTGAACCACCTAAAAACGTATTC
This sequence comes from Humulus lupulus, assembly GCF_963169125.1. Lineage (NCBI taxonomy): Eukaryota > Viridiplantae > Streptophyta > Magnoliopsida > Rosales > Cannabaceae > Humulus > Humulus lupulus. The sequence goes on along the minus strand of NC_084794.1, from coordinate 1,890,218 downwards.
GTGTCATCAGTCCATTTTAAGATTATTCATCTGTTTCGGTTCATTATTCAGCATTAATCATTTTCTCTTATTTTCTTAATTACCTGTTGGCGAAGAACCGCGTCAACAGTAGTAATATTATTTTTAATGAAACATTAATGTAATTTAAAAAATATTATGTATTTTTAAAAATGTCATGAAATATTTTTTCTCATGTTATGTTTGTTATTGTCATAAATTAAATGTTTAATATTTTAATAATGATTCACTATTTATTTTGTATTTTTTTAAATATATTTTAAAAGAAAAATAAATAAAAATAGCATTTAAGAACCTAAATGATACAATTTAAAAAAGTTAGGGAACTAGCTGATACAAAATCAACTTTTTTGACGTAAATGTTACAAAATACAAAGAATGGAGACTGCAACCGAAAAAATAAAACCCATATTTTACATGAAGAAAGAGAAAGAATGATGAATCATATTGCAACTTTACAAATGCATTGTGTTATGTTCTACTCAACTTTGTTGCATAGAAAGTGCATGGGAAGTTTGGTTTCAAAACATTTGGGCCTTTTAAAAGCTAAAAATCATTTTTAACTCTAGAGTGAATTTATCAATGTTTGGTCTTTTTACTATTCAAAAGCTCTTTTACAATAAACTTAGTTTCTAAAAAAAAAAAAAGAAAGAAAGAGATAACATTAATAAACACTTTTTTATTTTTAAAACCAAACAATTCTTACAAAAACTTTTATAGCTAAATAATTGATAGAGTAATGATATGTGCACTCAAAATATGTACTCAAACATTACACATTGTGACGTGTTGCTGCTTTTTGAACAGTAGATTACAGTTTTAATAAATATAATTGCCTATGTTAAGCTACCACATTACTATGTATAATATTTGAGTCTATATTTTAGGTGCACATATCATTACTCATAATACATGTGTTTGTTTTGAGTTGCCTTAGAAAGTGTAAAGAGACTTAGGACGGATTCACCTTAACCTTAAAATATATATGAGACTGACACAAATTATTAACTTTGCATTCTTAAAATTTGAAGCAAACATAAAAATAAAAAAAAATAAAAAATTTAAATTACCATATTTACTCTACCTCTAACCAAACAACCCGTACTATTTTTGCAATTAGTATAGCTTTTGGAAGAAGATGCATCTTGAGCTACCAAACATGTCACGTTCTACTCGTGTATTGATTGAAAGTGTGGCTTCTTCAATTATTTAGGCATTGCTACTTAATTTTCGACACGCATTAGTTCAATTAATTCATTAATATAATTTACTTATAAAAAAATAATTTATCAAAAACAAGGTTGCGCAAAAAATAATTTATCAAAAACAAGGTTGCGCGAGTAATGAGGCAATCTAATAAAAGGTACAACCCTATTATTATTGATCATTACATCTGACATTTTAGAGAGAGGAAGAGGAAGAGTGAGAACGATGAATCATCTTGGAGGAAATGGAGAAATGTGGGAATGGAAGATGATTGGTTTTGGTTTTGGTTTTGGTTTTGGGTTTGGGTTTGGTTTGAGATTGATGATCAAAGCAGTCAGGAGGGGCTTGCCACTTAGAATCCTCAAGCACAGCACCGACCTCGAAGGTCATGACATGAGCATTTCTGCCAGTGTAGAACTCCCAATGCACGGGCCTCTTCGTCACCACATCCTCGTAGTACCATATGAAATCCACTTTCTCCCACACGTTGCACAAGAACCCGTCAACCTCCCTCTGCCCTAGATACTTGGCCCCCTCCAGCCAATTGGGCCGCAGAATCCCCACCTCCAGCTGAGCCGAGCTGCACTTCTCCGCGCGGTCGTCGTAGAAGAAGAACGAGGTCCCGTTGTTCCACTCCAGGTCGTACAGCACGTTGCCCAGCTGGTGCTGGATGATGTTGTAGTTGCGACCGTTGGGCCAGTCGTACCACAGATCTATTATCTGGAGTATTCCCGAGTAGTTCATCATCAGGATCGAGTGGAATTGATGCGGCCATGGGGTTGGGGTTGGGATCTCTGGTGATTCTGATGAACAACGACCCATTCCGATTCCAATTCCGAAGACGAAGACGAAGACGAAGACGAAGAGGTTTGATTTTGAACCCATTTCTTTCTCTCTCTCTCTCTCTTTCTTTCTTTAATCAAACAACACAGTCAATCATCAATGATTAATTAAACAAAAATTGGTATAAATAATAGAATAAAAGTATGAATTATTTTATTAAAAATAAATAAGTGAAAATTAGAAGAAGAATAGTACCTAGCGAAGTAAGTAGTCTTCTCTCTGCCTCGTCCAATAATAGCGATTCTCTGATAATAATCATAATAGGATAAAGAACTCAGATAAAGATAAAGGAGGATAATGAATTGATATGAGTGAGTGAGGAACTCAATATGTTTGGGCCGTCATGGGCTTTTATGGACTACAACACAACCCAACCCAACCCAGCCCAGCCCAACCATTCATAAACCAACTGACACTCTGTTTGATCTGATATGGGCTTTCGTGGGCTCTGCAAACTCAAGCAACCATTCGTAAATACATATATATATATATATATATTATATTATATATTTTATATTTGCCTCAAAAAAACTCAAGATTTAAGATTTGCTAACATTCAATCTTTTTTTTTTTAATATAATTTAACATTTTTTAAATTAGCTTTATTTATTTTAAAAATACTTTTTTATGATTAAAAACTATTATAAACCCTACCCTAAAAACTAAAGCCAATTAGAAGAAGAAAAAAAAAACTAATTTTCTTCCTCCCCTTCTTTCTTCTTCTTCCATTGTCGTGCCCTCCCCGACCTCCCCCATTGATGTCCTTCGCAACCTAGGACCACCGTGCCTTTCCCAGTCTCCCTCGCCGAAGTCCTTTGCTCGCTTCGAGTCCTTAACCTAGCTATTGATTGGTCTCTTCGACAATGGCCTGGCACTAGAAATCGGAGCAAGTTTCAATTCTTTTTAAAATATATTTTATGAGTAAAATTATTTATGAATTATAATCAAAGGAAAAATTTGGTAATTTTTTAAAATGTCAGTTGCTATTTATACTTATATTATTTATTATTATTTTAATGAAATATATTATTATATTAATTTTATGAAAATATGAAAACTTGACAGATTCTTAAGACAACCAAACATAGAAACTGATTTTCTCATGAATCATAGATAAGATTCCACTGCATAACCAAACATAGTGATGAAAATTTCTAGACTATTAAATTACCATCTTCAACTTTTCCAGTAGTATGAAAATTGTGAACTCCTCATACCAAACAACCCTAACTAGTTGTTGTCTGTGTTTCTATCATTAGACACGTGGCAGTTAGAAATTATTGATGACAAGGCAATTCGTGGGGCTTTCAGAGTATGAACTCTTCGGGGCGGCCTTGTCCGACCAAGACATGGGTGTCTCCGAGTGAGGCCATTCCCTGAGGTCTGTTTTCGAAGCGAGGATGTCTCCGAGTGAGGCCATGTTCGTAGAATGCCCCGAGCCAACCTTCAGGTCGTGGATGTCTCCCAGCAAGGCTACGTCTCGAGGTTCGTTCTAAAGGCGTGGATGCCACGTTCCGAGGGGCTCTCCTCATTCGCCAATTTCCCAGGTAAAATATATGTTTACCAACTAATAAATATTTTTTATAAATAATTTTATTTTGATAATTATGTATAAATACATTAAAATACAAATGTTAAATAATTATTTGTTTTATTTAAAATTTTATATTATTATTTTTTAATAATGTATAAGATTAATGAGAATTTGACCAAATATTATTTCAACCAAACAATGTAATTCAATTAATGGAAATTGGACCAAATATTTTCATGTACAACCAAACATGCTTTACAAATTTTCCTACAATCCTATCATCCTCCTTAATATTCCCACTAATAGGATTATTTTGAACTTCTGGTACAAACGACCCCTAAATTATAAGCCATATGATAATAAAAGTGTCAAATGTAGAATAAAAGTCAACAATATATTAACTTTTTGAATTTTGAATAATTGAACAAAAACTTAATATTAACCAAAAGCTTATATATACAAGGGGCTAGCTGCCAAAATACTATACGCGACGGGTCTTTAGTTGAGCCACCTAAAACAATTTTTATTTTAGTTTTTTTTAGGACGATATTTATTATAGTTATAATATAATTTTTGTAAATTTTTAAGAAATTTATAATAATTTATGATGCAAAAATTAGGGTTCAAAATTTTTATTTTTTATGCGTGTCTATTTTTTTATATGCATGAAAAATAAATTTTAAACCTTGATTTCGGCACTATAAATTATTCTAAATTCTTCAAAAATTTTATAAGAGGCCTGCTATGACTACAATAAATATTGTCATAAAAAAGCTAGAATAAAAATTGTTTTAAGTGCCTCAATTAGGATATTTTGGCGTGTTAACCACATCATTAACCTTGAAGTCAAATTGCTTTAATTTTTATTGCAATCTTTTTGAGTAATGACATACTATTTTTTTTAAGGGGCATTATATTTGCATAATCTGATACTCTTTATTTAATTAGTACAACTCATTTTTATTAAAAATTAATATATAATATACACTTTTTTCAACTTATGTGTTGAACGAAAAAAATAATATAAAATAAAAATATAATAGTATTATTGTTAAATTTATTATTATAAAAATTAGTACCAATCAAATTAGTGGAGATGAATATCTCTACTTTTCTCTCAACTTTCTCATTTTCCACTCTCACTACTATTTGCATAACGCAAAATAGAGTCTATAAAAAGGAAAGTAAATCAGACAAAAAAAAGAGAGGAGAAGGAAAAGAGGAGAAAACTCTTTCAAAACACAAGAGAGAAATTAAGGAAGAAATACAGAGAGTTAAGGGTCTGATTGGTTCGCGATTAGAAAACTGTATTTTTTTAAAAGTGAGATTCTGAAATGAAAATCTGAATTTAGTGACTAAAAACATATTTTCGAAAATGTGATTGGTTCAATGTCTATAAACTGTTTTTGAGTTTTAAAAAAATAAATCTGTGATTGGTATTAAATTTGAGAATATAATAGGAACTGAATATGTGATTGGTTCAAATGAATCTGAATATTATTTTAATTTTATATATTCTATATACATAGGTTGTATGATTTTAAATTTTTCAATAGATTTAATTAAGTAAAATTTAATAATAGTGCATTGATTATATTCATAAAATTGCATCAGTATATATGTGCTTTATTGCTTCAGTATATATATATAGAATATATATATGGAAGACTTCTCAATGGTTACTACCCATAGAATGGTACTAACAATTATGATGATGTGGCAAGACAGTGACTTGGTATAGCAAGTCACTAACAGGTAAATATTTTTTTTCTATATTAATTTCGAATTTAGTTCTTTTTTGTCATAATTAATGTTGTTTCCAACTGATGAGAGACACTACCTATATTTAGAAATTGACATGTATTTGAAAAATGAAAATTTTACAATATTATATTTTTATAATAAATACACGTTTTTCATCAGGTAACCCTTCCAAAAATTTGAAAAAATCAAAATTTATTTTTAGAAATATTAATTAACAACTATAAATATAGACATGTGATTTTAATTCAATAGTTAATATTAAAGTAACCATCAATGGGTAGTAACCATTAAAAGTGCACCCATATATTTATATATATATAAATATATATATACTCGAACACACAGTAGAATCAAGTCTTACTGAAAAAATTAGAAAATAGAGAAAACATATAGAGATAAAACATAAAACTATGTTTTATCGTTTTCAACTATATAGGCAAAATTATCTTTTGTTTTAGGAAATAACTAACCAATCACATGATTATTGTGGGTCCTACATACTTTTAGTATTTGGAAACATAAAATTGATTCCTAACCTGATACCAATCACGCCCTAAGATTTTCATCTTCAAGGATTTCTATAAAATGAGTACTAATGTTTGCCCCTATTTTCTTCCTGGTATTCCAAACATCTTTTATTTTCCAATGATTTTCTTTTTTTGTCTTTGGTCCACTTTGACCTAGGCTTTATAAGCACAAAATGTCTTTAAAAGTGAGATATAACCAAAGGGGAAAGGAGAAAATCTGAATTCTCCATGTTGTTATGCTGCCCAAATCTCTCGTAAAATTATAATTGATTTTCATGTTGTTCATGATCCACTTTGACATATGCTTTGCCAACAAAAGGCCAAAAAGACATAATAAATCAAAAAATTCATATCTGGTTATGTTGTCAAAGTTTTCTTAAAAAAATAAATTTTGCTAAACATTAAAATCAAGAAAACAAAACTTTGCCAAAATCTAATATCTCGATTGAATTTCAGAGCCAAAGCCTAAGAATATAGAAATCTAGTTAACAGTGGTTGTTGATCTAAATTCTCTACTCATCAGGCAACGTCAAAAAAAAAATTATATATGTATGCCAAAACATATGCAAAAAATTCACTTTTAGAAGAAATATATATGCGTAATCATACACATATATTCCATATTCAATGGAGATGGGCTATTTTAGAAAAAAAAAAAGACTACACCAGTCAAATCATCAGTCTCATGCTATAAATGTGATAAAGACTACAAATGTGAGAAAATGTTTTTATTTTGAGAAATGTTTATATGTGAGAAAATGTGAGAATGGACCACAAAACCTCACATGCTATACATATATAAATCATCTTGCTTTTGGGCTTTTGAAAAGTCAAATGTGACTTTGAATCTATAGTATATATATATATATATGGTTTTATTTTCTTTTTTTACCATCTCATTTTTCCTATTATCAGTTTGGATCTTGTGTTTTGACAAATTATTTTTTGGACCCTATGTTTTGTAAAATGGTTAAAATAGAACCTTAAACTCAATTTTGGTCAATGTTTTCTCAAATAAAATCACAAATAATTTACCAAACTAACAATTTAGAGCAAAAATAAAATTATTCTGCTTAAAAACTGTGTTGTTATATTCAATTTTTTCTTCATCAAAATTGAGTTTAGGGTTCTATTTTAACCATTTTACAAAACACAGGGTCCAAAAAGTAATTTGTCAAAACACAGGGTCAAAACAAGTAATGGAGAAAAACACAAGGTCCAAAAATGTATAAACTATATATATATATATATATCTTCTATATAATAAGTGTGTAGATAACGGAAATTATTAGTTTTAACGGTTTTTTATTTTTTTTAATGTTAACTTTAACGGAATATTCTTATATTTAACAGAATATTCTTATATTTAACGGTAGTTTGTAAACACTTAAACTTACATAAAATAAAATAAATAATTAAAAAAAATTAAAAATATGATATTTTTGAGATATTTTATAATGATAATTATTTAAAAATAATATATAATTAAACAAATTAAAATATGATATTTTTCATATATTTACAGTAATAATTATTTTAAAATAATAAATAATTAAAGAAATTAAAATATGATATTTTTGAGATATTTTACAATGATAATTATTTAAAAATAATAAAGTCATACGTTTTATAACATAAATGAAATTTAATTAAATTTAAACCCACTTATTAGAATAATATCATATTAAACATATAATATAATTTATTATGAATTAGCAACAAAGTGCTTTTTTTTTTTAAAAACTAACAATAAACTTAAATTTAAAATCAACATATAATATTTAATATTAAAATAAACATTTAATATATAATTGTTATCCATAAAATTCGCATTAGTGACGTGGCAAGTGATCCCTGGACACGTGGCTGATACCTGGAAATGTTCGGCTAGAGTATCGACCAGAAGATGTGCTGAAGGTAGTAAACGACCCAGTCCTACCTGCGACCAGTCTGGTCAGTGGTTCCGCATACACGGCAACATTAATGGGAAGATCTTTGTGAATCCCGAATTTATCTCACACAATCTCCTGAGTATCCGATTATTCAGGAAATAATATCTGTAACAATCTTTTGTAATCCCCCTTGAGCTTATAAATAGCAAGAGATAGCTCAGAGGAGGGGACTTTTGGCTTTTGAATCATTGAGAGACTATAGTAATTCTCCTAGTAAACTTGTATTGTTCTTCAGAGATTAGTGAAACTCATTGAACCCCAGTTCTTTGATCACACTTCTAATTTCTATATCAATATCATTCTAAGTGGACGTAGGTCATTGCCAAATCCTGGGGCCGAACCACTATAAAATACTGTATCTTATTCCCTTTTGTCATTACGTTCTTCTTATACTTTCATTCATGTTATACCCAGATTTCGAGCCATAGTAAATATGACCTCGAAAGCTGAGTTCGCAACAAATGGTCTCGTGAGGATTAGTGATCTAGGATTGTAAGTCGAGCCTGCAAAGTATGATGTATGATTTCGAAAGCGGTGATCTCGAAATGACCTCGATCTCGAAAGGTAGCTCCGAGAACACTTTCATCTTCAGGAACTTCGGAGTATGGTTCTTGAGCTCGATATCCCATCTCGAAAGGAACGTTAGCTCGGGAGATGTCAGTGGCTCGCCCAATGACATGAGACCAGAAATGCTGGAGACTTGAAGATACGCCATAACCACCTTGAGTATCTACAAGTGTAATAACTATGAGATGTAGTCCTCATTAGTTGATGTGAATCCCCAAGAATTGTGGGATATTATTTAATACAGTTATACGCCCCCTGATCTTTGGGGGACGTTTCCTTTAATATCTGATTATTGGCATTTAAAGCCATTTATTTGTATTCACAAAAGAGTAACTACCCAAAATATGTGGGATAGTATTCTGCATCATTCTCTATAAATAGAGAAGGCATGCACCATTGTAAAGGACCGAAATCCTAATCCTTGAGAGAAAACTCTGGAGAATTCTTGCTAAAGAATCGTTTAGAGATAATCTTGAGATTAATAACAGAGACTCGTGGACTAGGCAGATTTAACTGCTGAACCACGTAAAAAACCGTGTTTGATTCGTTTGTTTATTTTTGGCCATTGTCTTAAATTATTTGCGTGCTCTATTCTTTTATCTGTTGACGAAAAACGGCGTCAACAATTCACATCAAGCATATTCTGACTCCGTGTCAGTTGGCCAAATCTTGGGTCAACAATAATCTTTTGTTGTCACTCCTAAATTAAAAAATTAGAACAAATATAAACTTAAACAAAAATAAATAAATTATTTAATTAAAATAAGATATTTATTTCAAAATTTATATGACATTAATATAAATTTAATAAAAATAATTAATAAATTCTATAAATAAAATTAAGCAAACGTGCATATTGCACGTTACTTGTATCTAGTATATATATAAATATATGTGTTAAAAAAAATGGAAACCAAACGAAAGTTAAAAAAATAAACAGCAAAATCATATATTCTTCCACACTCAATCAAAACAAATCAAAAGCAAAGTATACATGCATGTGTATGGATATAGCCATATACAGACCAAGAAATAAATAAATAAATAAATAAAGACTCATATTTATATTTATATTCATATTCATATGCATATATTGTATATGTGTAAACGTAAGTTTTGTTTACCAAAAGTAAAGAAGCAAACTGTTTTACTGTTTTAAGGAGGATTCTTTAAATCAAAAAATAAATGGCAGTTGAAGATAGATAATTGCTACAAATAAATCTTCGTCGTCTCCTAAAAAAAGATATATAAGAGATTAAGACTATATTTATACAGATGTTTATGATATAAACAATCAAGGAGAACAAATATACATATCAAAATATATGCTTCACTTTCTTTTTTAAGGTTAAAACATGTCTCTAAAATTTGAAGAACTTTGACGAATGCATTATGTTGAGTATGGTAAAAGGTTTAAATAAACAAAAGATGATATCTTAATTCTATTTCAAATTCAAATTGAAATTTAGAATATGAAATAATGATATTATCTTATAAATATCTATATCAGTTTTTATCACAAATTTTAAAATTTAAATCCCTAAAATTAAATTTTAATTTTAGTATATAGATATTATCTGATATGAAATTTAATTATTCACTACCAAATTTTGGAATAATTAAATGAGCAGATTATAGAATCTGCCAAAATTAGTTTTGATCTCTTTATTTTATATAAAAATAATTTTCTATAAATAAAGAGATTTCAATATAAAACAAAATTCTAAAATCATATCAAATGATAAAAAGAATTTTAAACAAGAGGTCTTTCACCTGAATTTTTTTCAAAAACACCTAAAGAGTGTTTTGAACTACGTTTGACTTGATTCTTCTAAATGATACGTAGGCAACTTAGTCGCTAAAACTAAGTGCAGTTACATGATCCACAAATTCCCAAAATTCTCAAATATCAAACACAACTCTCAAAATTCCATAAAATGTCATTTACCTCGGAATTTTTCATAACTTCCAAAACATTAAATGATTCCATGATATGATCATCTATCGAAATTTCATAAATTTCTAAAAATACCATGAATTCCTATGAATGGTTATTTACTGGAATTACTTCACTCATTTCCCAAAAAATCTATTTAGAACTACAAGTGACTTGATCCTTCATAAAGAATGTATGTAGGCAGCTCAGTCAGTCAAATTTACTCAGTACAGTCACAATTTCAAATTCCTCAAAATTTTTCCAAAATTAAACAAGTAATTAATATCATCATAATTTGAATCAAAATGTTTTCCTTTAAATAAAAAAATGATAATAATTAAGAGGTTATTATTATAATCTTGGATGAGTCGAACTCAAATTAATAAACCTTATGCTATAAAATTGACATATGTGAAATTGTGTTTGACAATAATTTTAATATATTAAATTTAAAATTTTGGTCTAACATGCTTACTTTTTTTTTGTATTCTAAAAAATACATATAAATGATATATGTTTTAAATATTTAAATAAAAAAATGAAAAAAAAATATAAAAACTTGCTGAAATAAGAATTTTTTTTTCTAAAAATTATACATTATTTTTAAAAAAAAAATTATAAAAATAAGATAAAATAAAATGATTGAATTAAAAAAAATAATGTAAAAAAAATTGAGAAAAAGTGTTAGAAATAATTTTAAAAATGGATATTTGTGGCATAAATAACTAATGTTTTACACTTGTTACAGTTAAATACATAATTTTTTATTTTTACGACAAAAATACTCAATGTTCAGTATATGTTAAGATAAATAACTAATATTTTTTCTTTGCGACAAAAATACCTAAAGTTTTTAAAACTTTTTTTTCTTTTCAATACCTTATCTATTAGAGTTGTTAAGTGTTGACTCACCATATATTAATCACTCTGTAATTTAGGTATTTTTGTTATCATAATATGTATTTTTTAAATTTGTATTAATTTAAAATGTCTTTTCAATTCATTTTTCTAATTTAAAATATATTTTAAAAAAAAAATAAATATGAGATGGATCCATTAGAGAGTGACAAATATCTGCTTAGTCAATATGCTTATCGGTTCCAAAAGTAATGTTTTAACAACTTTATGTATTTTTGCCGCAAAGAAAAAAAATTAGCTATTGATCTTTAACATATACTGAACATTGAGTATTTTTGTCATAAAATAAAAAATTAGATATTTAACTATAACAAGTGTAAAATATTAGGTATTTATGCCGCAAATACCTTTTTAAAAATGATTTTTTTTAATTAATGGGATGGCTGAGTGCTTATATATAATTTTAATAAATGTAACTAGTTAAGTAAATGTAACACGGTAATGTTACCTTTGTTTTCTATCCGGAAACAAAATCACGATTGGAGGTCTTTGCTTTGGGCAAAGTCATTAATTAGTAGAAAAAAAGACTTGTTATGTGTAGTTTAGTCTTTAGAGGACCCAATGGATGTTTTACTTTATCCTTTAAAATTCCTCCCAAACCATATATTTTTCTATTTTACTTCTAAGTTTTACATTATACCATACATCAATTTCTCTATATATTTCTCTACATCATTTAAATATTATATCTTTAAATATATTTTATTAATAAAAATAAAATAAAATAATTGAAAAAGAAAAAAGAAATAATAAATATATATACTAAATGGGAGTGAGAAAGCTTATAAAGAAAAATAATAATATTAAAATATTATATAAATGATATATAAATGTTATGTAAATGTAGATATGTATTAATTGGAGTTTGTGTATAATTATTATAAATATATGTATAAATGAGCTGATGAAAGATTTTTTGTGAGTTTTAGCTAAATATTATAGAAAAAGTGTATTACAAAATACCCTACCAAAACATATTTTTTTTATAATTTACCTCAAAATTTTACATTATATCATACATCAGCTTCTCTATTTTTTCTCTACATCATTTAAATATTTTATTTAAAAAAATATTTTATTCATTTTAAGAAATAAAATAATTAATTATAATAATATCACACTCATATATATATATATATATACTAGATACAAGCAACGTGCAATTTGCACGTTTGCTTAGTTTTATTTATAGAATTTATTAATTATTTTTATTAAATTTATATTAATGCCATATAAATTTTGAAATAAATATCTTATTTTAATTAAATAATTTATTTATTTTTGTTTAAGTTTATGTTTGTTCTAGTTTTTAAATTTGGAGTGACAATAAGATATTATATATTTAATGTAATATTAAATATTATACTAAATTTTAAATTTAAGTTTCTTGCTAGTTTAAAAAAAAAGCAATTTGTTGCTAATTCACAATAGATTATATTATATATTTAATATGATATTATTATAATAAGTTAGTTTAAGTTTAATTAAATTTTATTTAAGTTATAAAAAATATGATTTTTTAAAATAATTATTATTATAAAATATCTCAAAAATATCATATTTTAATTTATTTAATTATTTATTATTTTAAAATAATTATCATTCTAAAATATCTAAAAAATATTATATTTTAATTATTTATTATTTTTAAATAATTATCATTATAAAATATCTAAAAAATATCTTATTTTAATTTTTTTAATTATTTATTTTATTTTATTTACCATTAAATATAAGAATATTCTGTTAAAATTAACATTAAACAAATAAAAAAAATGTTAAAACCAAGAATTTTCTTTATCTACACACTTATTATATAAAAAGATATACATAAAAGTTTATAAAAAAATAATAAAATATTTATAAATTAATGAATAATATTTCGTTATATATAAATAAATAGTAAAAAATTATAAATTTACGTCACACAGATTATTTAATAATTTTTTCAAAATATTATAAAAAATTAGACACTGATAGTGAGAGTGGTGTTAGTGGATTGAAGTAATGCCAAGTCAAGAAAAAAGATATAAAATAAGGAAGCCCCAAAGATGAAAATATGAATGAATTGATAACTCCACTCACTCACTTTGTACTATTTTTCTCTTCTTCTCAAATTCTACTTCCTTTCTGAAAAAAGAAGAGTCTTTGCCCAGTTCACCATGACAGCCGTCACACCTCCCACCATGGTCACCCAAAAACTCACTTCCAAACTGGATTTCCCTACTGGGTTCACCACAAGTTTCGATTTTTTGGGCCATCCCAGGCCACCCATACGCACCAGGACCTCTCACCTCAACAGCCTACTTCTCTCCGCCACTGACAACAATGCCGTCTCTCTCACTGCCCCACTCTCACCACCACCATCTTCCCCTATCTCTAAGTCAGTAGTACCTCTAAATTTTTTTAACTTTGATTCACTATCACTCCCCATCGCATTGTTTATGTTTTGTTAGAAACCTGCAGCGTTTGAGTCCTAGCAGCTAGCTACCTCATTCTGCTTGCTTACTAAGAACAGACTATATACTTTTTTGTGTTTATATTTTTATTTATATGTATAATATGGTCTCAGGGTGAAACGCCATACAATCTCTGTGTTTGTTGGGGATGAGAGTGGAATAATAAACCGAATTGCAGGAGTTTTTGCTCGGAGGGGTTACAACATTGAATCCCTTGCTGTTGGGTTGAACACGGACAAGGCTCTCTTTACCATTGTTGTGTCTGGAACTGAGAATGTTTTGCGCCAAGTTGTGGAACAGCTCAACAAGCTTGTCAATGTCATCAAGGTATTTTTTTGTTGGGGGGGTCATTTAGCCTAAATTTTTGTATTATTTCCTCATCAATCCACGTTTCTGTTTCTCTCTTGTATTTATTTGAAAAAGCCATTTTTTTTTTGTTTTGTGATTCATCTCTGAAAACTTTCTTCTGAAATCTAGTTTTGGCTGCTTTTCACACAAAGGTGTTATTGTAAGTTGAGACTTTTAAAATGGTGTTTCCATCTTTGAGGTGTTACTATACTGAAAGCTGAAGCTTTAGTATAATAATTCAAAGTGAACTATGGTGCTTGCTGAGCTTTTAAATATTTATTTGTTCAAGTTCATACGAGACAAAATTGTGGTATTAGGCTCAAACTTCTTCATCCCTTGGAACTCAAACTGTATATCTGTACATATGGTATTCTGTTATGTGATGCCTCTTTTTTTTATTTTTATTATCAGGTGGAAGATATCTCTAGGGAGCCACAAGTGGAGCGAGAACTGATGCTTATTAAACTTAATGCAGATCCAAGTACTCAAACAGAGGTAATTATACATATAGGTCATTCGGCTAAATGTCTGACCTAAATGAGCTGCTCTTACTTGCAAATATAACTGATCATCTCATGTTTCACCATTTAAATAGTCTATGAATGATAATTGTCTAATGGTCTTTATGAAAACTACGCTCTTAGGAATCTTATGTCTTTCAAGGCCATTACTATTTGTTTTTTGATTTAGCAAGGGATTGGGATTCCTTCTTCTTCTTCATTTTTTTTATAAAAAAATTCTGGGTCCTGCTGCTGAACTCTACCATCTTTAAGATAGTGACTCCTTTTTGTACTTCTCTTTCTGGGGGACTCTAATCCATAGCTATGCTGTTCATTTTTCACCGAATAATACTTCCTTTTTCTTCCCAGCAAAGAAGAAATAAATTCCATGAATAAAAGTAAGTGTTGGATTAGATACAAAATTTCTATTAGTTTTGTGTTTTTCTTCTTCTCTTTCAGATCATGTGGTTGGTGGACATCTTCAGGGCAAGAATTGTGGATATTGCTGAACATTCATTGACGATTGAGGTGATTTTTGACAAGACCTATTGCTTTTTTAATGGTTATGGCTCTAAAAATGGAAGTGCATTTGAGTAATGGAAACATAGGTTCAACTATTATAATCACTAACTCCCAGACATTAGCAAGACAGCCTGTTTCAGAAATTGAACATCATTCCTGAAAATCATCTCAATAAATTCTATATTTGTAGTTGGACTAGAACTTAGTGAATCCTAATGATGAAAGTACTTGAAGTATGTACTGGATTTTTCAGGCTTTCATACTTGGTTAATGTGAGCTCACTTTGTATGGATGTCAGGTCACCGGAGATCCTGGGAAAATGGTTGCTGTCCAAAGAAACTTGATGAAGTTTGGAATCAAAGAACTTGCAAGAACTGGAAAGGTTAGATGCTCACAATATTAATTGCACGTTAGTCTTTATGTATAAGAGGACATATATGTAGTAACATTACTACCTTAACTTTAACATAATTATACTGCACTGCTTCAGAAATTGATTATTATAATGTGTGTGGCCCTTGGGGATCATATAATATGGTTATTTTTACTAATTCCAGATGTCATAATCTGAAATAAATGAATGACATCCTCAATTTCTCAACATCTACCGCTATTAGGCTGTAACTGTCAGCATTATGACATAAAACTCTAAATGAGTGCCCTTTTCGATAGTGGGTAGATACTAGCATAAACCTCTGCAGGATTGGACTCATGTGTCACACACAGTTTCAAGTGAAAGGTCTTACAGATTACTCATGAGCACATGCTATGGTCCAGTGGCTGGTGATTGGGCTAGTGATTACTTGTATGGAAGTTCAAGAATTTATATCATACTTAACATGTGCTCCTTGAGTATGCAGGTGTCGAGAATCTAATTAAGTTATGCTGGTCAGTACTGACCATATAAAGCATTACCTGTTATAATTTGCTATACAATGTAATGCATATGTCATTTCTGATGTTGATTTTTTTTCACTTGTAGATTGCTTTAAGACGAGAAAAGTTGGGTGAGACAGCTCCATTTTGGAGATTTTCTGCAGCTTCTTATCCTGATCTCGAAAGTGCAGTTACTGTTAATGATGTTGTGGAGAAAACAAGTCATTCACCTGATGACGCCAATATATCATCGAGTGTAAGTAATTCTGTTTGACAGCCAATTCTACCCGGCGACTATTAAAATGTAAATGCTTGTTTATTTTTGTTTGTCATGAATAAAGTTGGATAAGTAAATTTCCCATATAACCATGCAAATTATGTTTTTACACCAGATAGTTAATATGGTTGCTTATCTGAAATTAACATTTATAAATTCTGCATCATTAATATTCAACTGAAAACTTGTTAACTGCTTCTCCTATTGTTTGAAGAATAGTTGATTAAATTCCTTTTTGATGTGTTATTATGGTACAGATGGTTGGAGATGATTATAATAGACTTATGGTCCTATTCTCTTTTCTCACCAGTAAGGTTTTCAAAAGTTTTACTGGTAAACCCGGATCACAAATTAAAAAAAAAAAAATCATTTCTAAATATTACATAATTGAAAAAAAAGAGTTCTTTTGTTTTGACATGCTAGCTGACTGAAAATGGATGGACTAAATTGTTGACAAATAACTTAGTATGTTCTTTGATAAATGGTTTTAATTTGCTTCTCCATACATATCCGCTTCCCTGTGGTTCATATTATAACTTTATTTAATCATTTTCTTATCCTTTATCCTTATATTTAATCATTTTGTGTGTCCAAGCTTGGGCCAGCTAAAATGAACAGTTGGACATTAAAATGCAATCTATAATTCATCAGAATAGAAGTCACTATATTTGCTGACATCAAGATGAGTTGATGGCCGGGCACATGTTTACGTCATACTCTTGAGCTAATAATAATCGACTTCGTTATGTAATATGACTGTCATACATTACTTACTGAGAACTATCTAGCTTTTTGTAAGTTGTAAAACTTCTACTCATAGCGAATAGTGTTGAATATTTATTTGATTTTCATTTCACCATTGAAGGGTGATGTTTATCCTGTTGAGCTGTATGAAGACTATATGGTGAATCAAGTTCTTGATGCTCACTGGGGTGTTCTCTACGATGAAGATGTAAGTTTTGTATTGGCTTTATAAAATCCACCACATGGTAGTTATGTCATAGTTATTATACCAAATAAAAAGACCTATGTCACAAATAAATGCCATAAAGGGTCTTATGGAAGCTCCGTGTGTGATCAGTTCATGTGTTTGCATGCTCTAAGCAAACTCCGTTAAAATCTATTCAAAGCAGAAGCAATACCAGTATAAATGCTCTAAGAACTCCATTTTAATTATGTCCAGTAAAAGCAATAGCATTTGTAAAACTGATATTGAGGTCATTCTGATATTCTATTTAATGTTTCAGTCAACTGGTGTTCGGTCACACACTGTGTGTATGATTGTCAATGATTACCCTGGAGTACTGAACTTAATTACTGGTGTAATATCTCGAAGAGGGTATAACGTCCAGGTCGGTTGATCTTCTATTTATGCAGATATTTTTAGGTATATTACTCATATAATCTTACATGTACGATAATTGTCTTACACTTTGCAATCATAGAGCCTGGCTGTGGGGCCTGCTGAAGTGGAGGGGCGTTCTCGGATTACTACTGTTGTTCCTGGTACTGATGACTCTATTGCCAAGTTGGTTCAGCAGCTTTCCAAGTTAGTAGACCTTCATGAGGTGAGGTTCTGAATTGGCATGTGAATTGCTAAGTTAGATGATAAACATATACAGCCAAATTCTGTACAGAAGCCAAAATCCACCATGTTTTGATTATATGAATTAATGTTAATGGTTTGAGCTTGATCAGTCTGAACCCTTCCATGTCGATCTCGCCTAAGCCCATCAAGGCAGTTTCCCCCCAGTCAAAAGACATTTATTTTATTTAGTCAATATTTGTCACATCTTGATGAACTAAGAAAATTATCGCATTTCAAGGATGATTAGTAACATTATTCACATTTTTTGTGTAAAAGTTTCTCATTTTGCCTTGAATCCAAAGGAGGGTAGTCAATTTGTCTAAACATTCATCTATGTTCATATTAGTACTATAATATCTCATGACTTTTATGATCCCTATTGGAACTTGTTATTTAGACTGAAAAGCTGAAATTAAATGGTCTTTGTTTCTTCAGGTTCGGGATATCAGTCACCTACCATTTGCTGAGCGAGAGCTGATGTTGATAAAGGTTGCGGTGAACTCTGCTGCCAGGAGAGATGTTCTTGATATAGCCAACATTTTCCGTGCGAAAGCAGTTGATGTGTCTGATCACACAATCACCCTTGAGGTCTGGTCTACCTTCTTTCTTGTCTTCCAATAGTGAAGATTTAGGAACTACATCCTACTTTTAGCACCATCTCTCATTTAAAAAATTCATATTACCTGGTCTACCTTAAGTGTGTTATTATTATTCTTATTGTTTTTCTTTTTTGAATTGTTTGTCTGTTTGTTTGTAATGCTATAGCTTACTGGTGATTTGAACAAGATGGTGGCGCTGCAGAAGTTATTGGAGCCTTATGGGATTTGTGAGGTCAGTCATTCTTCTTTTTGTCTAGATTTAACAACATTGCATATAGAACGGAGGAACCACTTGAGAATTATCCAAGAGAATTTGGTCTAAACTTTACTATCAGCTTAGTACCTAAGTTGATAATGCATAAAGGAGACAAACATCTATGATTCCCTACCTTAAGCAGCCATATCATGCAAATATGAAGTATGCTTAAAATTCATACCAAGTAAACATATCTAAATAGTTCAACCCGAGGTGGACCTGCCTAGTTATATAAGATTGACCTTATTTGAACAAACAAAATCAAGGTAGTAGAAACTTATTATTGTTATTATAAGCCAAGTACCACTAACTTCTAGTTTTCCAGTTTACTTGAATTTTCTTTCCTCGTTTCTTGAAGGTTGCAAGAACCGGAAGGGTGGCACTGGTGCGGGAGTCGGGCGTTGATTCTGATTATCTCCGGGGATATCCTCTTCCATTGTGATGCTAAAGTTGCTTTCTTGTTAGCCGGCCGACTGTCGTCTTCTGTGACCGTCCTCTTCCCATCTCTAATTTTCCCGTCATTATGCGACTTTTTCTAGATGAAGTTGTAATCTTGGTGTGATTGAAACTATCCATTATTGTAACATTGTTGTAGTATTTTGATGTTTATTTCTTATGTAATCTTGGTATGTTCTATGTTAGTATGTAATTATATCTAGTGTTGTATTAAAGGGGAGTTCTCAAGTCTCAAGTATGATGGATTTTGTGGTGTGTGAACGCAACTTCCTATCTTCTCAACGTTAATTAAATATTTTGATTATAATTTTTCACTGCCAAAGATAATAATGTACAGAATATGTTATGCACCCACCTAATTATCTCTAATTCATTTGTTAGCTTATTATTTGATAAATGTACTTTCACAAAAAAGCACAAAAGAGCCAAAGCCATTGTTACAAATCCAAGCTCAAACTGAAGTTTGAAAAGGCTTAGCCAACCAATACCATACATAACCAATAACTTCAAAACAACTAACAATGTAAATGTTCATAAAACATTCTATATTCCTGGCTGTCACACCAGATAACTTACCCCATAAACCATCACAACATTTGTGAGACACAATGTTATACATCTTCGCTTATTGCAATCAAGCACAACAATGCATAGCTAAAGAGCTTGATAGAACAGCCAACTAAATTTAACATATTGTCAAGTAAAAACAAGGGCCATAAAGTAAGCAGAGATCCCATTGTGGCGATAAGCTGATTTGAGTAAAGGGGATTTTCTTCATCACATTCTAATATATGTTTCTCCTCCTTTCCTTTCCCGTTCTGCTCTGTCCTGTACTTGATACCAATTGATGATATCACATATCTCTAGCTCCTTCCTATTTTCTCATCTCTTCACTTTATCCTTCTACCAAGAATAGCATGAAAGAAACCTCAATGGTGCCAGATCAACCTAAAAGCACGCTATTACTTGAAAATACCTTAACGAAACAGAAAAGAATCTACTTTGGGGTGCCTTGTTTTTTC
Organism: Humulus lupulus; assembly: GCF_963169125.1. Lineage (NCBI taxonomy): Eukaryota > Viridiplantae > Streptophyta > Magnoliopsida > Rosales > Cannabaceae > Humulus > Humulus lupulus. The sequence continues at coordinate 1,870,050 of NC_084794.1, read as the reverse complement.
AGTGAGCCACTGAGAGCAGCCTTCGTTTTTGCCCATTCTTTCAATGATGTAGCACTTCTCATAAATGAGCAAGTGCTACTTATCTCAACTTTCATTGGAGAAGTTTGTTTTGCTGCTACATCACCTTTTTCTTCTAACATCAGCATAGATGACTCGTTATTGCCCAACACCGTTTGTTGCTTCTCCTCCTGAGTACTCCTTGATCCATCCCTTTCCTTCCCCACTTCAGAAACATTAGGACCGACTTCTCTAGTAGGGTGTACTATGTCATTATTCTTGGCATTGGCAAAGTTGGCAACAAACGGATTTTTGGGCTTTGTGGTGATTTGTTGATTGGCAGTGACACCTGGAATTACTTGTGAAATGCTAAATGAACTACTCTCTCCAATCAATTGTGTCCACGAGGATTTATGCCGCCAAAAAGCGCCTCTCCCTATCTGATTTGAAACAACCTTTTCGTCAGCAGGTTGAGCTTCTTGTCCTACTAGATCCTCGGTTTCCATCCTGCAGGGTGTGCTTTCCAATTCTCCATCTCTTTCCAAGTTGTCTTTTTTGTCAGCAGGTTGAGCTTCTTGTACTACTAGCTCCTCTATTCTCATTCTGCAGGGTGTGTTTTCCAATTCTCCATTTCTTTCCAGGTTGTCCTCTTTGTCATCAGGCTGAGCTTCTTCTTCTGCTATTAGTTTGTCTGTTTTCATGATGCACGATGTGTTTTCCAATTCCCCATCTGTTTCCATGTTGTTGTTTTTGTTATCAGAGTCTGGGATATCAGGAGAAGTATCTGAACTTGGCTGGACTTTCTCAGCCGAAGTAGTACTGAACAAACTTTCTGAAATGCTGAATGAACTTCTCTTGCTATCACCAAGAAGTTCTTTCCATGAAGATTTCTGAGTCCAGGAAGCACTTGACTTGTGTTTAGCTGACTTATTTGAACCGCCAAGCGCACCTTCCTTATTTTCCAAGACAGGAGACTCAAATTCTTTTCCACTGGTTTTGTCATTCACAAGTGATTTTTTCTTTTTGAATGGTGGCTCCTTATCATTCCCTTTCTTGACTGTAGACACGTCCAGAAGAGGTCCCCTTTTCGGTCTTGGTTCCTATGGTGACAGATATAGCAGAGGAGACAACGAGTTAGAGTTAAGAAATAGAGGAGAGTGAGAGAAGTAAAGCAATTGAAGAGTGTGTTTACTTGACGAAGTTGTGGCGTCCCTAATGAAGGGACTGCTTGGTCTTTGGTGACAACATTGATTATGAGATTATCTTCATCTTCATCTTCATCTTGATCATGGTTTTGGCTTTGGCTTTGAAAGAGGCTATTCATCACTTTATTCATTATGTCAAGCTCTTGTTCATTGATCCCACCACTCTCTGACTCTACATGAGCAACTTGTTTGTCTTTCTCATTTTCAGGTACAGACAAAGAGTGCTCTTCGCAATCACAGAAGTACTTTGGAAGAGAAGGAACATCAACTCGCTGGAAACTATATTTGTGCTTACCACTTCCGCTGAAAGGCAGAGATTTCACCTGTACAAACAACCATAACAATAGCATTATTTATCATGTTCATGTACGCATATTTATTCCTTTTCCTTTACTATCATTCTCTCATCGATACTGTATACAACAATTCGAAATGAAAAAGTAAAAGAGTGTGTTTAAGATTCATGGGTTTTCTTCTCATTAGTACTATAAATACTATAATTCGAAATGAAAAAAAAAGGTGAGTTTTTGATTCATGGGTTTTCTTCTCATTGATACTAAATACTACAATTCGTAATGAGAACCAAAAAAGGCGAGTTTTTGAATCATGGGTTTTGTTAGATAAGTTGAAAAACATGTTTTAGATACATAAGAATAGAAGAGAGAAGGAGAGACCTTGTATAATCTGGGGAAATAGATGCGAATGAGGTTGGTGTTATCAGGATCAAGTTGTTTCCGGTGGATGTGGGAAGGAGGAGGAGGAGGAGGTTGAGCTTGGGCTTGGGCTTGGGCTTGAGCTTCTTCTTCTTGTTGTTGTTTTTCCTGAGACCACTCCCGAGTCAGGCGAACGAGATAATGTTCCTTGGCCTTCTCGAGCCTGAGCTTGCCTCCTTTCCAAGCGCAGCCATTGTACTTGGCAAAGAGGTTAGAAAGGGACTTGGGAGTGGAAGGAAGGAAGTCGACATAGGCTAAGGAGCGACCCTTGGTGCGGACGAAGTCGACGGACTCAACCACTCCGCCCGTCAACTGAAAGAGTCGACGTAGCTCCTCCGCCGTCACCGATTCCCCCAAGCCCCCCACGTAGATCCTCACTTTCTTCTCTTCTTCCATACCAACAAACGATACACTCTCAACTTCAACCCTTTCCTCATAATATTATAAGGCCCATTAGGTAGGCCTATTCTAATCGTATTTTTCTAATATTAAATTGTATTTATTATTTAAGTTGGAATAGTATGTATCAACATTAGTGTATAAAATAATTTATTTTTGTAGTGCAATCTTTATTTTATTTTTTTAAAATTGTTTTTATTAAAATCTATTTGTGTGTAAAATTTTGTGATTATTTTAATTAAGATTTATACTTTTTTGGACCCTGTATTTTGTTACATTACCTGTTTGGTATTTTCACAAATTACTTTTTGGACCTTATGTTTTGTAAAATGGTTAAAATAGAACCCTAAACCCGATTTTGGTCAATATTTTCTCAACTAAAATTACAAATAATTTACCAAACTAATAATTCAGAATAAAAATAAAATCATTCTGCTTAAAAACTGTGTTGTTATATTCAATTTTTTCTTTATCAAAATTGAGTTTAGGGTTCTATTTTAACTATTTTTCAAAACATAGGGTCCAAAAAATAATTTGTCAAAATACAAGGTCCAAACAGGTAATGAGACAAAACACAGGGTCCAAAAATGTATAAATCCTTTTAATTATTAGGTGTTCAGTTGGTGCCACCTAATATAAATTTAATTGGTTAAATGAAATTATTATTTTGGTGTAATATTTTTGTACATAATTTTAGTGCACATATTATTACTAGTATATTATTTGAAAGGGTAAGTATCCATTATTCAAGTGTGTTTTAACAAGCTATAATTTTGGTACTTTAAGTTCTTGATAATAATCATTAAATATTTTGTAATTTAAAAGTTCTTATAAAATGATAGTCATTAGGGTATCTCTAATTTGAAAACCAATATAAAATGATATCATGTTATTTATGAAAATATACTATTTTGATACCCTATCATTTGTTACCAAATTTAAGCTTGATCATTATTTTATTCTAATTTTGCAAATTCAGAATATCATATTAGTATTTGTAATCAAGGGTACTAAAGTTATATTTCCGTAAAACACATGTAATAATTGAGTAAGTTCCTATTTGTAAAGTAATAGTTTATAAATTTTAGTATTTTGCTATATGTGATTATAGCTTTGTTTAATGGAATATATATTTTTTCCAATGGTATACATTATATACGTATATCATAATAAAAACATAGTAAACATATATAGGGTCAAATGTTAATTTTTAAAACCTAGGAAATATATTAATGCAGTGACTATATAATTTGAGACAAAATTTCATAGTTCTGTGTATTCGTGTATATACACACATAGAAACACACATATTGTGCTAAAGACAGCTCTAGTACAATTTAGTATTATTTAGTGTTTAGGCCTCAATCAAGTTGCAATGATAATTCATGTGATTGAGCTACAATAAGTTCATTATTATCATCATCATCACCAGTGATGGTGTTGGATGGTACCAACATCTCATCACCCTCTGTGCTGAAATGGTATCTCTCACCAATGGCTCGGAGGAGTTGGTACACTTCAAACATGGTTGGTCTCTCTTTTGGTGCTGACAATACACAGTTACAAGCCACTTTTAGAAACTGTGTCTGCTCATTCTCCAAACCCTCCTCCACCAAACCTTTGTCAATGGCAGTTTGGAGAGCACAATCGCTTGAGAGTTGGCTAATCCACTCCACCAAACTCCCCTTGAACTCACCACCACCACCACCACCACCACCACCACCACCTTGGCTATTTCTGACCACGCCAGTTGCCTTCTCACCTGTAATCAACTCCAGCAGAACCACTCCAAAGCTGTAGACATCCCCTTTTGGAGTGGCCACCAACTTGGTAAGATATTCAGGAGCCACATAACCCAACTCACCAAACCCACCATTCACAAAAGTACTCAAATGGGTGTCAACTGGGTTCATAAGCCTTGCAAGCCCAAAGTCACATAGCTTTGGCTCAAAATCCTTGTCCAGCAGTATGCATTTCGAGCTGATGTTTCGATGGATGATTCGAGGGTTGCAGCCATGATGAAGCCATGCCAAACCTTTGGCTGCTCCAATTCCTATTCTAAGCCTCAATGGCCAGTCCATGCTGCTACCGCTGCTGCTGCTGGTGACCTCAGATTCCAAAGGATGTAGTCGATCATATAATGTTCCATTCTCCATGTGTTTGTACACCAGAAGCTTTTCCTTTTCTGCCAAGCAAAATCCCAACATAAGAACTAAGTTACGGTGCTTGAGCCGTCCCAGTGTGTTCATTTCGGAAGCAAATTCTTTCTCCAAACGTTGAGAGTCTTGCAGCCTCTTAACCATGAGGAACTGACCATCAGGAAGCATTGCTCTGTACATTGTTCCAGTTCTTCCACTGCTACCAATGATGTTGTCTTTGTGGAAGTTGTTACTAGCCTTCATGAGATCACTAAACTTCATTTTCGAAACTGAATTCTCGAACAATGACACCTGAAATCGTATTGCAGCTATCTCAATTAGTAACAAGATGTGAAAACTCTCACCAGTAAACTAAACACAATGGAAAAAAACTGTTAAAACACTTGCCTTGATGCCTTTGGTTCCTTTGATGCTCTTGGCCCATTTGTTACCCTCAAGATCATCTTCCTTCTTCCTCTTCATAACTCTAGGCGAAAAGTAATACAAAACAATGGCTGTTAAGGATACTCCACCAGCAGCAGCAACAATAATCCCAGATTGAGATTTTTTCTTTAAATCTGGGCAGGGTTCCAGCGGTTTCCCACAAAGTCCTGGATTATTGGCATAGTCATCTGCGGTGATGTTGGTGTTGTTTTGGAAAGAAGGCACTGGCCCTGTCAAGAGATTGTTGGCCACACTAAATGTCTTCATCCGACTGAGCTGGCCGAGTTGCAAAGGAATGCTTCCGTTGAACTGGTTGTTGTCAAGTTTAAGTACATTCAAGTAAGTACAATTTGCTAGGCTAAGAGGAATCTCACCAGAAAACCTGTTGGATGAGAGGACAAGAGATGTCACATAGTTGAGTTTGGAGGAAATGTTGGAAGGGATAGGCCCGGATAAGTTGTTGCCAGAGAGATCCAAGCCTGTCAAGCTGGTGCATTTCTCGATGCCACGAGGGAACTGACCCTCAAGGCCCAAGTTTGAAAGTTTAATGTTGAGAACTTTGTTCTCATCTGGGTGCCAACACTCCACACCTAAGAAACTACAGATGAAGCCTTGGGCTTTGTTGTTGAAATTCCAAGAGCTCAAGTAGCGATTAGGGTCACTGAGAGATTGCTTTATGGTTTGCAAGCACTGAATATCACTCAAACTGGCATGTGTTGGAGTAATGGTTGTACCAAGCAAGATCCCAGTCAATGACCAGATTATGAGTATAGTAAAAGCAAAAGCATCAACATCTTTACTACTCAAACCCAGAATAAGCCTAAGATATTTCATTGAAAACCAAAAAAGAGACACAAGGTCCAGCCAAAGAAGATAGCAGCAGACAACTATTTCATCTCAGATTTTTGCTATGTATACCCAGATAATGAAATGGTCCAATGATTTAATAGTAAAATCCTAACACTGAAAACGTAGAAGACCCTCTTAAGTCCATGGCAGTAGTAGTGAGAAAGAAGGAAAAAGTGGAGCTGAGAAAGAGGCAGGAAACATCAGTACATTAAAAGTCAATATCTAAGCGTGTTTGGGTTGGAAAATGAGAACACTTTGGGATTGGGAGGACTAGTGTACTAGTCAAGTCTCAAGTCTTTTAGCTTGGAATGCTTTTTTTTGTTTGTTGTTGGTGGTAATGGAATGGACCAAAGACTGGTTATTGGTCTATGGTGACTTGGTCATGATGTGTTTCTTTCATTGAATATCTACAAAACACAACACATACGTGGCCATTGGCCATTGGGCAAGGCATGTGTTGTGGTCTTTGTTAGCACCAATACCAAACATCAAGATAAGATTCAAAACAAAACCCCATCATTTACTCACACTTTTCAAAGGCAATTCAATTCAATAAAAACATTTCAAACAAGATTCAAGACATCTCCTTAGTTAGTTAACATCCTCACATTGAACACTAAAAATAATCCTAAATAAATGATGCATATCAACAAAATGAAAGATTTCTAAATTAACACATCATAACATTAACAAACTCATCATTTTTATAAGTATTTATACAGAAAAAAAAAAAAAACCTTACTAATGGTTTAGACTTAACTTACATAAGTAGGTGAGAAGAGTAAATAATAAATAATTATATTATTAGACAAGAGAGATATTGATGACCAAATGAAGCAATTATTTTTATTTTTTCTTTATTTCTGCTTAATCTTTTAGTATTATTATTATTATCATATACAAATTTAAACTAAATAATGTGATGTATCTTTTAGTATCATCAAGACATTAAGAAATACATATACATAATTTTAATTTAGATGTAAATTTTTTATATGAAAAATTTAATATAATAAGGGAAATGGAAAATAAAAAAAAATAAAAAAGTAATTAAGACACAAAATTTAAACTAAAAAAGACTCAATTTATATTAAAAAAAAATAGCTCCAAAAGTACCCAATATTTTAAAAGACTTGTAAATTAGTATTCAATCTTTATTTTTTTTTTTGGGTGAAAAGTAGCCAATATCCACTTACATGGGTTCGTTGTCACCACTCTAATAGAGTAGTTGTTTGATGCTCATTAGATGTGCACGTGTTAGATCCTCATTGATCAACTTTATAATTTTTTTTTATAAAAAATGATTTTAAAAGTAGAAAAAAAGTAATAAAAAATATAAATTTATATAAAAAAATAAGGGTGTACATGTGTCAACTCCTCATTGGTCTACCTTATTTTTTTTTTAATAAAAAATCATTTAAAAATAAAAAATATAAATGTGTATATATATAAAATATTTAAAATGATTTTAAATTAAAAAAATTAATAAGAATTATAAATTTATATAAAAGATTTGGGGCTGCCTCATTGGTCCACCTATTGAGCATATAAGAGATTGCTTACTAATTTACATACTTTTGCCGTTAATTCTCTTAAAAAAAAAATTATGGGTAGTTCTTCGGTCCACCCCAAAAATGGGCACATCAGTACACCCTCTCTAGTTTTTTGCTCAAAAAGTATTTTTGGCACAATTTTTTTTATGGTCGTATATATTGTAGTTATTTAGAGTATCTATAAATTTTTAGGAAAATTTCAAATAATTTAGAGTGTAGAAAACAAAGTTCAAATAGTTTGTTGCACACATGACTGTTTTTTTATGCAAGTGGAAAACAACTTGTTTGAACCTTATTTTCGGCATTGTAAATTATTCGAAATTTTTTGAAAATTTACAGAAATAACTACAATGTATACAGTCATAAAAAAATCACCGAAAATACTTCTTGAGCCAAAAATTATTGCCATATTTTTTTTTTACTACAATGAAATATCTAAACAACATGTCGTAAGAGTAGAGTTTCTATGCTTAGTGGGGACTCCTAATTAAAAAATATGACGTCCACTGTTGATCTTAAAAAATGATATTATTCTTTGATTGTTTTCCCAAAATGCCCCTAGCATATATTTTAGCCTAACTCTTTATCTCCTCTCTTCTCCTTCTCTCTTTCTCTTGAATAAAAAATTCATAGGTAAGATAAGTGTAAGAGAACTCAATGTAATGACAAGTAATTATCACTTAAGTTACTAATTATTACATTTTGAATAGATTCGGGTATGATTTTTAAGTTTTTTTTAGTAATTTTTGTTTTCAGATATGAAACTCTAAAATCTGCAGAAAATCGACTTTGCTCAATAGTGCTCGATGGGGCTTTCATAATCAAGATTTTAATGAAAAAATTGAATTTCTCAATGCTTTGCTCGATACTGCTCGATGGTTACTTAATGCGATTATTGTAAGAGGTGTAATTTTTCACTCGAGTGTCAAATTTGAGTGTGTTGGGGCAACAATTTGTCTTTCTATATATGGAGGTAAAGACCCGACAATGTTTGGCGACTTGCTTCTTCTCCGGTGATGAAATCTGCCTTTGACTCGTCGGGATTTCCTGCAAGAAAGACACTCCGATGCTTAAGTCAGTTCAAAGTTCGATCCTTTTTTTTTTTCTCTTAAAATCTCATATTTATAGGATGAAATATATAAAACAGTTAGTTGGTTCAAGTGGACCCTGGAAATGAGGAAGGAGAATAACTAAATTTCCCTCCAAAAATACCAACTTTTAAAATGTCTCGCTCAGAGGTCAGAGGCGCGGATTGCCTCTGACCTATAGCTTCTGCCTTCGGATCATTCCCGTGTGTAAACGCTCCGTTTTGAATATTTGATAAATGAGGCAAGTGTTTTCGGGCCGAGCATTTTGAGCCCAACAGATGCCCCCTGGCCCAAGCTTCAGACAAATGTGGCATGTTAATCTGTTAGAATCTTGGGCCGACTCTTCAATACCAAAAGGTTCGGCTAAAGCCGTCATTCTCCGTAAACCGAGGCAATCCGTAGGTACATGACTACTTGATTACCTGACAAGTTATACTTAATGCGTACACAATTATCGAGTAAAACGTTTGGCTCAAAATTTCACCTCTCATTTAAGTAGTTTCTGTTTCAAAATAATTCTCATTCAGATTCCCCAATTTTGTTCCATCTTCCAGAGAGAAGCTTCAAAGAAACCCTAGAGATTTTCTTCAGCTCAAACCTTTGATAATGTCTTCTCGTTCATCTCCTGACCCTACGGATCGCGATGGATATAAAAATGCGTTCGAACGCATGCGTAAATCGTTCGACATTCCAGATAGTGTCACGGTGAGGATGCTCTCGGAGGCCGAACTTCGAGAATGGCGATTTAAGGACGTAGTGAAGCCTACTGAGATAGTCATGAGCTTGAGACACATCGAATGGCTCCGTTTCCCTCTCCCAGCTCTGCTTGTT